>NC_080389.1:38613706-38711206 GCF_028751815.1 Salvia miltiorrhiza | reverse complement strand
ATTCTAAAATAGGCGGGTAACACAGCTGGTATCTCAGACGATGGTATCAACGACGTTTCAAGATGTCTACAAAATGACAACAACAAAATATAGTATTTCAAACTCTAACAGGCATAATTGAAAGTTTAGCCTAATTTTATTCTAAAATTACACAGTATGACATTTAAAAAGGGACAAAAAAAAAACTCTACATTATGACAATTATTTAAAAATGAAGTATATAATATCAAGTTCTATTGTAACTTTTAACAACTGTTTCAATTATTATATTTTAAATTTGTATCAATTAAATCATTAAAACAAATAAATGTTCTTAAACTCAAAATTATTTTAGAACTTTATAAACTCGTGGTCAAAGTATTTTTTTTAAAAAAAGGAATAATGATAATTTTTTATTTTCTTTCGTGATGATTGAAACCTCCGATTTATTAATTGAAGGGAAAACATCTATTAAACTACATTTCATTGATAAACTTGTGGTCTAAGTGTAAGTAAACGGGCTCGCTGCTCTGACTCTGTCGATCTGGTCTGCTCTAGGTCTGCTGGTCTGCTCTGGCTCTGAAAGTCATCTCTGACTCTGGTCAGCTTTGCTCCGGAAGCCAATTCTGCTCTGGGAGGTTAGCTCTGCTCTGGAGGTCGGCTCTGCTCTGGAGTCGTCAGCTCTGCTCTGGAGTCGGCAGCTCTGCTATGGAAAGAACAGACAGAAAAAAAAAGAAAAACGCCGAGTCGAGATGAATCTCTTCCCGCAAGAAGATTATCGCTCCGGTAGTGCTCACGGTGTTGGCGAATCTTTCCCAAAGGTAAAACAGCGACGTCTCGTTGGATGTAGCACCACAATCCGACGAGCTCCGGCGAAAGGAATAGGATCAAGAACTGAGCGTTTATGCTAAGAATGAGAGTGAAAAAATGCAAAATTTTCTTATTACAAATGCCATGCTCTAGACGCCTATTTATAGGCAACTCTCACACATGTGGAGAATTAAAACACATTAAACAGCAAGAGCTGTTATGGATGTTACACAATTCAAATCCATTTGAATTGTAAGTTACAAATTGACTTTGCATCAATTCAAGGAATGTGCAGTTTCGAAACTGCTAAGGCTGGGCGAAACTGATCTGCCTTTGGGCTGACCTAATGGGCTTTGGTGGTTGGGCTGGAAATAATCTCAGTTGGGCCAACCAAAAGGAGAAGACATAGCCCAAAGCATATTGTCCAAAACTATAAAGTTTGGACTTATACACCACCCAAAGTACCACTTGCCAAGATCCAAGTCCTTGGCCTAAGCCCGTACTCGACCCGCCCGTCCGGCGGCGTCGTCGTCGTCCAACGTGGGGTAACACTTCCAAGTGTCATTCCCCTACTCAACATCCAAACTTCGACATACAATATCTCACTCACCGGAAATCGGTTTTGAGACTTCAAGTATATTACGTTCATCTACTCAAAACGTAGATTAACATCCAATAATTATTTCAATTAAATAATAAATATTTAATTAAATAATTAATTTCAAATTATGGTCAAAACCATATTTCCAACACTAAGTTACTATTTACTAACGTTTTCAGTTTTGTCATCAGATTTTGAGCAATATATAAAGTGATTGAGTAGGAAAAGTTCGACAAATAGGCAGACTCTCAACCATATAAACTGAAAATATGAGCCCTACGACAAAGCGTATTCAGTTGGTAAATATTTTTTTTTTTACCTCTAATCATTTAGTTCAAAATTTGAGTCATCCAAGAAAAAATGGAGAATCTTATCAATCTTCTTTTAATATAAGGAAGAAAAGAGAAAAAAGAAAAACAAACAAACTAAGATCGCATATTTCAAAGCATTCAAGCAATTTTAAGTTTCAAAAGCATGGTTGTTATTAGGATGATAGCATTGATACACATAAAAGATGTGATATGGAGTAATTGATAACCGTGGGATATAATTAGATCGGAAGAGTTAGCGAATATTGGATACTAATATTAATTAGCTAGGTATACTGCCTATAGATATTCGAATTATATTTAAATTTGAGCTTTTAATGAAATTTATTTTTTTAATCGAAAAATACATTTTTTTTAGAATTTAGCATGACCTAAAAAACTCTTTAGCCAACAACTTAATTGTTTGGAGTTCAATGGGAAATTCAAATGTACCTTTGAAATCATCTGGATAATGGTTCTGTAATGGTATTCATATTATTGTGTTTTGGTCACCGAAATTAGTTGAACAAAAAAAGAAAAACTATATAATTTCATGACATCAACTTTCATGTCATTTTCTGACTACTTTCAGTTACCAAAAACAGAAAATATAAGTATCATTAGAAAGATAATGTCAAAAACTTTTCAATGATACCTTTAGATTGTTCATCGTACTTTAGACAATTAAGTTATTAGCAAGTGAACTTTGAGATCATGTCAATTTTTTTATTTAAAAAAACAAGAATTTATGTATTGTTATATTAAATTTAAATATAATTTGTGTATGTATAACTAACTAGCCCTATTAACTATGTATCTTATTTGATAGTGAATTGAATGTTAATTTTGGTTATGTTAATTTTTCATAATATCGAAAATGGTCGTATTGAATAATGAAATAATATATTTAAGATTTGGTTAATATAATAATGTTATCCTTACATGGTATAGAACTCCTAATAACAGGCCTACCTACTAAGATTGCTTCTTGTGAAGTTTTCTTCAAGAAATGGGCTAACAAGAAGTTTCATCGAGCACGGAAGGAGTTCGCTAGACTTCGAAAGGAGAGAAACATGCTTATGAGTGGTGTTGGGAGTAAATCCTCTCATGCGGCGATTGTTGAGATCACTAAGAGGATTGAGAAAGCTGTTGAGGCTGATGTCTGTCATTGGAAGCAGCGTGCTCGAGTCAACTGGTTGGCTAACGGCGACCGAAACACTGGGGCTTTCCACGCCCAAGCATCGAAGAGAAGAAAGAGAGACACTATTAAATCCCTTCGAGCTAAAGATGGACAGCTAAAAGAGAAGGAAAGGGAGAAGGCACAAATTATTGATGAATATTTTAAGGAACTTTTTGAATCGGGCAGGCCTTCCCGAGTGGATATTGAGGAAACGATGGGGTTGATTGAGGAAAGGGTGAGCAGCGATGATGCTAACAGCCTGTTGCAGGCCTACACGGTGGAGGAAACGAGGCGTGCTATCTTCAATATGCACCCAACCAAGGCCCGATGGTATTAATGCTCGCTTCTACCAACGGTTTTGGCCGGCAGTGGGTGAGTTTGTCACGAGCGAAGTGCTGAATGTTCTTAACAAAGGGGCTGCATTTGATGAGTGGAACCGCACCATTATCACTCTCATTCCAAAGGTCGATAAGCCGGTGCGTGTTAGTGATTTTCGCACTATTAGTATGTGTAATACCACATACAAGATTGTTTCCAAGGTCATTGTGAATCGGCTGCGCCTTATTTTGGATAGAGTTATTGACCAAGCCCAAAGTGCTTTCATCAAAGGGAGATCAATCACGGATAATGTCCTCATCAGCTTCGAGTGCCAACATTGGCTGAGATCTAGGAAGAAGGGAGAGAAAGGTTTTGCTGCTCTAAAACTTGATATGTGAAAGGCCTACGACAGGGTTGAATGGAGCTACCTTGAGGCTGTCATAAAGAGGATGGGGTTTCCCGAGGCCTTCTCCAAGCTGAAAATGAGATGTGTGAACTCGGTCTCGTATTCTTTTCTGCTGAATCGATGCGTTTTTGGTGATATTAAGCCGGGCCGAGGGTTACGACAGGGCGACCCTCTTTCCCCCTTTTTGTTTGTGTTGTGTGCACAAGGGTTTTCCTCTCTATTCCACCACTATGAGAGGGAATCGTTCATCCATGGAGTTCCCATTATTCCACAGCAGCTCAACATTACCCACTTATTTTTTGCTAACGATAGCTTGATTTTCTTTCAAGCAACGGGACGCGAAGCTTTTGCCATTAAGGAGATAATTGCAGGTTATGAGAGATCGAACAAATTGAGAAATCGTGGATTAATCGATTTGACCGGTTAACCGGTGGTTCGGTTATCGGTTAGGGAAATGGCCCTTAACCGGTTTCGGTTAAGCGATAAACCGGTTCGGTTAAAACCGAACCGATCAGTTTACCAGCCCAAGTGGTAAAACTAGTTTGGAGGATGTTGCAAAACCCGGGCTCGTTGTGGCCTAGGGTCTTTCAAGCTAAATATTTCAAACATCCGGTGAACTCCAATGCCTCATATGTATGGAGGTCGCTTGCATGGAGTAGAGAGGTGATCAAGAAGGGAATTAAGGTCTTCCAAGACCCGTGGGTGAACACACTGAACTCCGGAAAACTCACTGGCAGAGAGGAGCAGGAACTCGAAAAGTTAATGCTGGACACTTGCATGCTTCAAAGTGGTGAATGGGACGTCCCTAAACTGACAGAATTACTTTGGCCCTTTGAACTTGAGGCTGTGCAGCGCACTCCCATAGGTGAGCACGGATCAGTTGATCGGATCTCTTGGAAGTTTGAGCCTAAAGGTAACTTTTCGGTGAAGACGGCGTATCTTACCGAACGGGGATACTATGAGCAACATGATAGCCGAAGCTCGGTGGATACGAAAATGTGGAATAAGCTTGTGTGGAGTTTGTCTATCCCGCCGAAGGTCTGAATTTTTCTTTGGAGAGCACTCTCTAATCTTCTCCCTACAAATACCAACCTTAGGGTTCATCATGTACCTACGGATGGGATTTGCAGCTTTTGCCATGATCGAAGGGGGACAACCGAGCACTCACTTATTTTCTGTCCGCTGCTACGAGACCTGTGGAAGAGCTCAAGATTCTGGACTTTCTTAGCCGACACGCATTACTTGAGGCTTTGGGACATTGCTTTGATTATATATCATGAGAGTGACAAAGAGGATTATGAGATTTGGGCACTGATGCTCTGGAAATCATGGTCTTTCTTCTGCGATCGTGTGCATGGTGATGATACAGGTAAAGCTCTAACACATGAACTTGCTGTGGTCGCTCTGTGGGAGTCATACCAGGCGGCGAAACCCGCTTACACGTCGGAGATGTTGATGGGAGTAAAGACGGGTGAGAAGAAATGGAGGCAATCGAGGAATGGGCATTTTCGGGTTGATGTTGATGCTTTGTTTGACAGCGAGGCCAACAAATTTGGAGTGGGAGTTATCATCCGCGACAACAAAGGGGAGATCAAAGTGGCTGTTTCCAAGCCGATGGCACCTAGCTCGAATGTGGTCTTTGCTGAACTCATTGCTGTTTTCCAAGGGCTGGTTGTGAGCATTGAGTATGATTTTCTTCCTATTGAGATCCATACAGATTCACTCTTGGCTGCGAGAGTCATGTCGAACCCAAATGAGGAAAAGAATTTACTGCCGGAAGACATGATCGAGATGATGCAGTGCTCCAGGGAATGTTTCTTGATGGGTGTTTTCCATGTTTTTAGAACGGCTAATAGGGCCACTCATTGTCTTGCGCAATTTTCGTGTAGTCTTAGCCAACCCAAGTTGTGGGAATGTGATTTCCCGGGGTGGTTAGATGCTATTGTAATCAATGATACTTCTTGAATGAAATCCTGGTTACTGTAAAAAAATATAATACTAATAACTAAAACTACTATATTACGTAGAAATGCTAGAATAAAGTCAAATTAAAATAAATTGACAATATCCATTATGTTGTTTTTTCTTTCATAAAATATTTTTAATTTTTATTCTTTCAAAAAATATTTGGCTATACAAAATTTGGTGACAAAAAGATCATTAAATTTACCAAAAAGTGACGTTGAGTTTTTTGTCTTTTTTTTTGTTTTGTTTTTTTTTTTCCTCCAACTAAACATTAAAACGTCATTTTTTATCTTTAGATAAAAAACATAGAAAATTCTATTTCTCGTTGGTATCTATCCTCATAATCTCATCATATCACCTTCTAAATCTGCAACCATCTTCCTCCTAATTCTAGTGGAAAGATCGCAGCTAGCCAATGTTGTTGCGGTGGCTCCCATCTTCTCATTCAACTTTGCAGCGAAAAATCAACATTTCTATTTCTCAAATCCACTCTCAAAACTAGGGATGTTAATGCAACCTAAAATCTATGGGTTTGCATGGAATAGATCGACAATGCGATATGATTAGATCTAAAAATTTTCTAGCCCAAAAATATGACAATGAGAATATCCCACAACACGATAGGATTAGCCTGAAAGTAGCCCGAGCCCTATAGAATTGACCTGAAAACGAGTTAGTTGACTTATTAATTTCTTTTTTATCTTTATTTAATTTTTAAACTTATTATTTTACTTTTGAAAATCAGTAAAAATAAGATTTTTTTTTCTAAATATTTGTGATATATATATTATATATTGATTCAATATTCAAAAATTAGAAAACGATAATCATTTATGAAAGATATGTGGTATTAGCTATTATTTAAGTTGATGTTAAAAATGATACTCCCTTCGTCCCCATAAATCTGCATAGTTGACTACGACACGAATTTTAATAAAAATTATTTGAAGTATTGATAGTGGAAAAAATGTCCTACATTGAGAGTATTGTTAGATAGATTGTGGGTAACTAGTGCAAATTCCAAGAGTAAAATTGTGAAAATTATATGTGGGATAGTGTCCAAGAATAGAGTGCGCATAAATTTGAAAACGTACCAAAAATGAAAGATATTCATAATACGGACGAAGGGAGTATTAATTTAATATAGATATA
This sequence comes from Salvia miltiorrhiza, assembly GCF_028751815.1. Lineage (NCBI taxonomy): Eukaryota > Viridiplantae > Streptophyta > Magnoliopsida > Lamiales > Lamiaceae > Salvia > Salvia miltiorrhiza. The sequence continues at coordinate 38,704,487 of NC_080389.1, read as the reverse complement.
TATATATTATTAAGATAATATACTAATTAATTTTTTAATAAATATTTGAGTCCAATTGGATGACGAGTTAGCCCGAAATCTAGAAGTGTAGGGTTAGGATCGATAAATTATAGCTTGAGAAAATTATAACTGAAATAACTAGTAATCGAATATCTCGACAATCTGATACGAGTGACCCGAGCCCATGCGGGTTGGCTTAGTTGACATCTCTTCTCAAAACTCGCGATAGAAATTCATCACCTTTCCAAAATCTCCTACCTTCTATTGTTCATGCCTCCTCTAAAATTTCAGCGAACATATATACAATCGACCTATTAAGAGCATCGGCAACGCCTTACTCGAGTGCCTACTCGAGTAAGGCGTTGCCTTCGTGTATGTGCGTTGCGGACGTGTGGTACTCGAGCATTACTCGAGCCTTCGAGTATGCTTGATCGGGTGGAGATGGAAGGCGCGTGCAATGCACGCGCCTTAATTAAAAAAAATAGAGAAATTCGAATTTTAAATTCGAATTTTGACTGATTTTCCTCGATATGCGTGCTTTGACCGACCATTTCCAATTTTTTTTTCTCCTCTTTAAAAAACCCCATCTCCTCGATTCTTCTTCATATATCTTCTTCTCCAATTTTCTTCTCCTCCATTTCTCTTCAAGAATTTTCTTCCTTCATGGATCCACACAACCCTTTCTATGATCCTAATCTCCGCTGCTGTTAATCATAGCCACCGCTGACCATCCATTTTTTCTGCTATTATATAATTTCATTTTGGTGATATAATTGGGGGATGGGGGGTGCAAGACCGATTACAGAAGTCGTGCTATGGAATGGCGGCTTTCATTGATTTTGATAAGAAAATCGATTGATTTGGGGAGGGTTCTATGGTGATTAGCTATGATGGGATATGGAGAGATTGTTTAATTTTTATTTTTTTTATATTCTACTAAACATCAAAACGATATCGTTTCATTTAACCAGGTGAAAAAAATTATTCGAGCTTAGATTTTGATAAAATGAATAATTTTTTAATTATCAAAATTTTTGCATTGCGAGACATTTTATAAAAAATATTAAAAATTAAAGTATTTTTAAGAGACAACAAACATTTAAAAATATTTTATACAAAATGCTGAATGATGAAAATATGAAACACTATTAACTTAAAAAATTCCTCATGTTGAGAGAAAGACGCACGCAGGCGAGACCTCTACACTACTACACAAAGGTGGAAAAACAACCGCACGCATTACCTACACGCAGGCGGGAATCGAACCCAAGACCTTTTACAAAGAAGAGTATTTGGATGCCTCAACTTTAACGCTTGAGCTAGGCGTCATCGACATAAATTAATAGTCTTATTATTATTGTTTATTTGTTTAAATCACAGTAGTATTTTGGATATCTTCTTAAAGAATCAGCTCATCAACAAAATTTAGTCTATACTTTGAAAAGGTTAAAAGAAGGGGTATTGGCCAATAAATACATCAACTTTCCCAATTTTCTAGAATATAACATCACCTTTAGTTTTTGCTCCATAATACACCACCTTTATGATTCTTCTAATTTCTCCCATGACCATTTTCTGAAAATTCTAAAACTACCCTAAAATAATCAAAAGTGCAGAATAACCCCAACCTATTACAAAACCAAGACAAAATACCCTTATTATGATTCTTAAAACAGTTTAACAAGTAATCAGGCCCAACATGCTTCCGTAACACTTCGAAATAAATCTTAAATTTAAACCAACATTATACCTTTGTCGACTGGTCTTCTTCAGGAGTCAGTCTGTTGCGTTTTACGGCTCGTCTGCCCACCTGGCACGCACCAACCACACACTCGCAAGAGATGGTTGCAACCTTTCTCCTTCACTAAGTGTCGACTTAATACTTTGTTGGAAAAAATAAAGAGAATATTTTTACTCAACCGGAATAGTTGGACAAAAACTAAGCGTTTATAGAGGAATTATATAATAATTAATTTATTTCATAAAATACTCCCCAAGGGAGGAGACTAACTTGTTTAGCTACTCATAGTAGCTAATACTTGTGTACATAAAATAAAAGGAACTAAAAATGAAAAAACTTTGAAAACAAAATTAAAAGATTACAAAGATATTTTAGAGAGAGAAAGTGCTTGTGAAAATGTGTTGTGATTTTCGGATGCCTTCTTCTCTCCAGAACTTGGGTTTATATAGAGGTTTGATCCCCTCTATAATTGCTTGGTTGTTGGCCTCAGATTCTATCTTCGTGGCCCGCTTTCTTGAATATGACATCCACCTTCTTTTGTCGGCTTTGATTGCCGACACTTGTTAGTGTTATCACATGGTGCTGGACCCTTGCTTTATCGTTTTATGATAATGCTGGTAGGGGCCGGCTGCTTTTCCCTTCCACTCACTTTTGTCCTGGATCGTTTGGTGAGTGGTCCTTCTGTCATTCCACCCACTTTTGTCGTTTCTTTTGTGGGTGCGATCCTTGCTGTGAATCACATGATTCACTTTGCTTTGTCGGCCACCTTACTTTTTTGGTGCCCGATGGTTTCTTCCCTTTGGAGTCTGATGCTCATCATGTTCATCAGACCGGAACCTCCTTCTGTCAGGCTTCGGGAAGAATCCTTTGCCGAATTCCGGCTCCTTCTGCGACGAACATTGATCGCAGACTTTCTCAATCCAATGGCCCAGATGAGCCATATTGCAAAATTTGCGACGAGTCTCCTTGCTCCCCGCTATCTTGTTTTCCCACAACATTTGCCGTTTATTTTCGAAAGATTTTTCAGCAAAAGGTGTCGTAGTTCCTGTCATTGTGTTAACCAGGAACGTTCCCAGATCTGAACTTTGGTAGAACTTGAATCTGGACTTCATTTTATCCATCTCCGTGAGACAGACCCATAGACCCCATGCTCGTCTAGTGGAGATTTGATCCTCCTTAAATGTTGAGACGATGTGGCCTGGAAATCGGGAACTTTGATCCGGTTCAGGGCTCCCGTGTCAGGTCTCCGAAGCTTGATGAAGTGGAAAGCTTCACGGATTCCTTTTCCAGCTGGCTCTGGTACTGCACTGAAAAGGTACAATTCCAGAACATCTCCCCGTTTGAGGGACTCGTTGTTCTCCCATGCATCAAACACCAGTTTTTTGGATCCATTTGGGTAGACCCTTGATCTCGGTGAAGGCTGGAGAGGTAGTATAAACTGAGGCCAACGCCCCAAACTCATACCACTCTTTGACGTCGTTTGGATTGGCTCCTGGAGTTGTCCAAACACGAGGATATTTTCCTGCAATATCAACCCGACAATTTCCTGGATTAATGCCCTTTCTTGTGAGAAGTTTCTCCCACCTGTCTTGATACATCTGCCAAGAAGGAGAAATTTCAATAAAATCAGTATCAACCTTAACTTGGCCTGTCATTGGCCTAAGATTGATCTCTCCCTCTTTTACCCCAGAGGTGGAGGGTTGACATGTTGATTCAGGGTGTGACCCCTTAACAGCATCTTTTCCTCGAGGGTCTGGCTGTGAAGCCATTACCTCAGGACTTGGGCTAGGGGTACTTGAATCCCCTGCTACAGGTAATCCGCCCTGTACGGAAAGTATTGCTTTAATCCGATTATCTCGGATAACGCGCAAGAGCGGCTTGTTGATTACTTCTTGAAGATTGAACATCTTCATGAAGCATGCATCAATTTGGTTAGATACTTGAGCTTCATCAGCCGCTTGTATCTTCCCTGCTTGTTTGGTGTGTAGAACACACTTCTGCCATTCTTGTTGTAGCAACTCTAAACTTTCAAAGAGTTGCGCCTGTTTTGCTTCGATGGCCTCCACTTCAGGGAGCTCCATCCCTTGTTAGGAAATCTGCAAGAATATTTTGATCAGATTTCAAGATGACAATATCATAATCATAATATTGGCATTCTGCTTGCCATCTAAGCAATCTAGCCTTTTCAGGTTTCGATTCTATCTTTTTTGTTAAGAAAGCTTTAACATTAGTGTTATTTACTTTCAAAACGAATTTCTTAGCAAGTAAGAAAAGCGGCCATTTTTTAAACGCCTTTCGCACTGCAAAGAATTCCTTTTCGTTGATGTGCCATCGTACAGCTTCATTATCGGAGAAAAGACCGCTACAATATCTGCAAGGTTCTTCTCCATAAGGGGTGATCTTTGCGAGCACTGCTGCCCACCAGAAATCACTTGCATCTGTATAGAGAACTAGATCATCCTCATCTTGTGGTATTGAAAGTTTTGGGAGATTTTTGCAAATCTCTTTTAACTTCTTCATACCCTCCCGATGCTCCTCTTTCCATATGAAAGGAACATCTTTCTTCAGTAACGGACTGAAGACTTTCCGGTATTCTGCAAGATTTTTGATAAACATTCCTGCAAAGTTAACAACCCCGAGAAAACTTTGGAGCTGCTTCTTTTCTTTGAGATCCTCCGGGAAGTTTTGGACCTTTTCCACAATATGATCTTGTAGAATGATTCCAGATTCATCGATCTCAATTCCCAGAAACTCCATCTTCTGGGTGGCTAAGACTGCCTTCTTTTCAGACAGCACTAGTCCTTCTTGTTGGCAAATATCCGCAAAGATCTCCAGATGTCCTGACATGTTCATGAATGTTTTTTGATGCAATGAGAATATCATCAATATAAACAAACATAAACGAAGAATAATCCTTGAAGAGATTATCCATCTTTCTTTGGAATATCTGAGGCACGTTGGCTAGCCCCATTGGAATGACAATTCCAGACATAATGTCCTTGTGGAGTTGAGAAGGCTGTAAACTTCTTACTCCCTTCCTCCATGCGAATCTGGTAGAAACCTGATTTGCAATCGAACTTTGAGAATACCTTTGCACCTCTAATGCAGTTGATGAGGTGTTCTCTACTTGGGATGAAGTATCCGTCAAACTCAAGAATGTCATTAATCCCTTTATAATTAATGACTAATCTTGGCTTTCCTCGCTTGATCTCCCCATGATTTCTCACCAGAAATCCAGGACTGCTGTAGGGTGATCTTCCTTCTTCGATCAGCTTTAAATCAAGGTGTTCCTTGATTATACTCATCATATCCTGTTGATCTCTAGGGTTCATCAGGATAGGTCTGAACCTTACGAACTCATGCTCCTTTCCAGTTTTAACTTTCAAGGTTGCTCTGAGCTGGTTCTTGTCCCACCATGCCAAAGGATCCTCGTGGTAACACTTCTGGATTCTCCTTTTGACGTCGGCAATGGATACCTGTTCTTCTTCCTTGATATCTTTGTGTGATATCAGGGATCCTTTGAGGATTTGAGTTTCTTCCTTGTAGAGATCTGGGAATCCCTCAGTTCTGCATTTAAGCAAAACTTCTCCGAATCTCCTTTGATCCTTCATTTGAGGTCTCCGGAGTCTACCATCATCACCACGCTTGCTGCGGAATTTGATTGGCATTGAGCGATGAAAAGCTCCATTGAGCCTTTGTACAATGATCTTGTGATCACAATTGGTTGTGAACACTAGCCTCCTGGTTTCATTGTCTTGTATATATCGCTTAAAGCTTTGCAGAAAATTATTTCCAAATAATATATCTGCTCCGGTATCATGGAAATAAATTGGTGGAGTCTTGACCTTGTACCAAGGTGTCTGTCCTGCTCCTCCGATCAATATTTTCGTTTGTTTTACTCCCTTTGATAGAAGTAAGATCTTTTTGGAGAAATCCCTTCCTGCAATTCGAGGTAGATCTTCTTCCACTTCTGCTGGAAAGACTCCTCGTTTTGCTGTACAGATTCCTGCTCCCGAATCTACGTAAGCAGCAAAATATTCTGCTTTAAATTTCTCATATAACATCCCTATAAAGATGTATATCGAGAATGGACTTGTCATTGAATCATCAATCTCTGGCGTCCAATTGTGACCTCCATTCCTCCTGATTTCCATGACCATTGTTTATATTTGTCGAGGAAATCTCGTCCTAAGATCAGGACGTCCGCTTCTTGTCCGGCTTGGCCTTCGGTCTGGATTTCAAAACCTCCGACTTCCAGAGTTCCGATGTATTGGTTGTCTCCTGGATTTGCCAAATAATACAACATACTACAAGGAAACTTGTTTTCCCTGTTTGTTGTATCAAATCTTGTGGACACTTGTCTCCATCCTTCGGGACATTTGAGCTTGATTCTCATGTCCGGAACTGGTGTTTCCTGGATCGCCCTTCTCTCATAAGTTTGAGAAAAACTCCTTGTTATAGGCCCTGAAGTCAGCCTATTTCCTTGGAATGATAGCCTTGGTGCTCCTAGTCTGAGACTCTGGGTATGGCTAAGCACCGGCTTGTCTCCAATGTCGATGTCGATTTCTCTGATCTGAGGAATCTCCACTCGGTTTGGAGTGACTGCCTTGGCAACCTCCTTGAATATTTCTGGAATTTCAATATATTCTTTTCCCAGAAATAATTCCGTATGATGGGAATTTGATAAGGCATACGAGACTTGATAAGTCAGTGAGTATGGCCTATTTCCATCCGTCATAAATTCCTTCTTCTTGTAGTCCTGATAGAGAGTCAGGGCTCGACTGAAGGATGAATCTTGCAGATTATAAGCGATTTGTGGATAGAACTCGGTTATAATCTTCTTGGCATAGAGATTGCCCGAAAAAACACCAAGAATTGATTCTCTGGCATCTCTGATCCTTTTGTCGCAAAGTGCAACGTCAATTGGTTGGTCTGTCCCTGGGAAGAGGGAAGATTTGATTACCAATTGAATTGCTCCAATATGAATCCATTTCATCGTACTTGCGACTTCTGGCTTCATTTTCTTAAGATCCTGCTTTATATCTTCGGCTGGAACTAGCTGGATTTCCACCTGATTACTGGTGATCTCAATTGGAAGCGCCATTTCTTGGCTTGTAACGCCAAAATAGACATGATGCTTCATTTTGGTTGGAATCAAGCTATGTAAAACTCGATTCAATCTCCCATTGGAAAACCCTTGGTATGTTTGTACCTCTTCGGTTTCCTTCTTGAGTTTTTTCACGAGTTTTTTCACCACCTCCTCCTGTGGAATCAGAAAATGACTAGAAAAACCACTCTGATCCTCTTTCTGGGTGTGGTAGACCTCGTGTTCTTCTTTAGTCTGACTCGTCTCCGGTTGATCCATCAGTCATCTCCGAATCTTCAAAACTAAAGACTTCTTCCTGCTCGTATATACTCTCATCAGAGGATATATCTTCGAACTGATATACGGGTATCAATTCCTGGTGGTAGATGGCGTCTTCGATATCCGGTATGGATTCGAATCTTATCATCTTTTTCTCGTTGTCTGGGCAATTGGTAGAAATATGCCCCTTTGCACCGCACGTCCAGCAGTTGCAATCTTTAAAACTTTCATTTATTTTGGCTTGAGTACGCCTGAAAGTTTTCCTTACCGGAGTTCTCTTTTGAGAAGAGAAACGGTTCCTGGATGGTCCGCTTCGTTGGCCAGATTTGTAGGAACGTGCCTTCTGTCTGGTCCACATAGTTCTTGGCTTCCAAGAACTTCTTCTAGACTTTCTTTCATAGGGTTGGTACCTATGTTTCTTTCGGTTCCTCTTTTGATATAGCAATTCAGCACCAATCTCTGTTGGAAGATCAATGTTGTCACACATCAATGTGGATCTCTTATTGAGTCTCCTCAATCTCTTGAGATTCTTCTGATCCGCTGCCTTTTGACACCATTCGGACAGTTTCTTGTGGACATAAGACATCCTCCTTGAAGCGCTATCAAGTGGATATCCTCCTGGCGATACATACTCATTGATGAGCATCTCTCTCCATGGACTTGGAAATTTTGGGAAAAAGAGGTCCATGGCCTTCTGATCTTCAACCATCCCCATATGGACATATATGGTGTATAGGCGCAAAAATTCATCGAGAGCTTTTGGCTCTAGCACCATCAATCTTAGATTGTAAAGTGCCTGTTGATATTTCTTGCGCTTCTCTTCTGCGGATCCTTCGAAAAAACCCATTCCCAAGAAATGGATTTTAATTTGTTTAGTAGTCACCTCGATGATTTCATAAATTGACGTGCTACTAAACATTTCCTCCCTTGCTGAGACCTCAATTTTATCCCAGTATTGTTTTGCCATGCCTGCCAAGCTAGCTTCGAAGATTCTGGCAAATTCTTTTTTGTCGTAATCAATTGTGGCAATCACGACTTTTAATGATGAAGCCCATTCGTCAATGAGTCCCTCCCATTCTTTAAAACTGGCTTCGTCGAGGTTGAGAATCAATCCATATGGATGGATTGGTTCTAATGTGACCTTTCCTACAGGGGTATCCTGCATTCGAGGCCTCCGTCGTCTGGTTCGTTGGAACTGGCCTGCATCTTCTTGAGCTGGCCCCTTCTTTGACGGTTCTCCTTCTTGAGGCTCGGTTTTGGGCACCTCGTCTCCTTGGTTCATCTTTAGATCAACCATATTGAGGTTAGCAAATGATTCTGCTAACTCTTGTAGATCTTCTAATCCGATTCTGTCAAGGCTATTCATGATATTTGCCTTTCATGATTCGGATTATGTCCTTCGGCTGCAACTCCTTGGGTGTTGCATTAAATAGAGATGGATACGTTGGGTCTTTGGACCATTGATTCCGAATTTTTCCGGAACATGGTTTTCGCCTTTCGATCTCCTCCATTCTTTTCTGGATATCACGCAAGAGGGTTAGTATTTCCTCTTGTTTGAGTGATATTTTGCTTATCTCCATTGGTAGCTCATACAGCTTGTTGCCGTAATACTCCACCGTCTTTTGAATCTCCCGCAAGTTGACATTCTCGGAAGAGTCTGGCTCGATCTTGTGGTAGCTTGGATAGGCTACTCCTGCCTTATTTTTTGGTTCCATCAATCGTGCGACTGATGGGCCTCGTCTCTGGCTTGTTCAATCGCCGTTCTGGTTGCGGCGAATCTCATGAGGTTCTCATGGTAGAATTGGATACTCGCGATAATCTCGCGAATAAACTCGATATCTCCTCCTCGTCGTAAATTGGTGACGAGGACTCGATTGTTCCAGTTGAGGTCGCCTAATAGACTACTGGTTTCTTCCTCCAAATGTTGGAGAGAATTCCTGTATCGTACACATCTCGGACAATCGTCCGGATCCATAGTTTTAAGTGGAGTCTCCTCCCACATAGGTTAATTATAAAATAAATTAAAAATAATATAATTCCTCTATAAAAACCCGCTCTGATACCATTTTGAACAAGGATCTTTTAAACTGTTTTTTGCTTAAAAGTACGTGGCATTGTCTCACAGTCCAGACCCAGATTACAAAGTAATCTATTGGGCACGAGGAAAGTTTCCAGCCGATATACCATTTAAGCCCAATCTAATGCATATTTTAGGTATAAATTGTCTTTAAGTCACAAACCAAAAGTTTTAGGGGTCAAAGTACAAAGAATTTTATAATGGGGTTATTTTCGAATATTCCAAACTTTGGACATGGGAGATTCTAGAAAAAATTGAAAGGTGATGTATTATGGGGCAAAATCTAAAGGTGGTGTTATAAACTAGAATTTGGTCATAGTTCATGTATTTAAGGGCAATAACCCCTTAAAAGAACGTACTCAAACAACACAATTTATTCAACTAGCAATCTACCACAGCCGCAGGTCCACAGGTGCAGGGAACTAGTATATCTTTAGGGTCTGTTTGATATGGGTTTATAGGTAGGATAAATTAAATTAATACAGATTAGTGTGATGTTTGATATCATGTGCAGTTAATATGGTCAACTCCTACTTAATCCTACTTCTCTATGCTATTTTGTGGGATTAACCCATACTAATAATCCGCCCACCCCCCCTTGGATAAATTTAATACTGAGAAGTTGGATAAAAATTCTGCTACCCTTCCTCACGTATATCGATGCAAATGCCCAAGTAATGATGGACACACATGATATTTTTAAAATTATGTGGGGATAGTTTTGGTATTAGATAATATAATCCAACATAATCCTATGGATATCAAACATAATATAGGATTAAGTAGCCATGATATCAAACACCCATGAAATAATATAAATCCACACTAATTTCTCAAGATAATTTTAATCCTAATTAATCCTAAACTGCAAATCAAACGGCCCCTTAGAATTTTCACAGATCCATAAGAAGTCGACTAACTCCACATAACTTAATTAATAAAACTCTACATAATATAATACTATAGTACAAAATTATAATAAACCTATAAATAAAAAGAAAATGTGTACTGGTCTTCCAGCACTCTTGAGGCGCACGTCGTGGCCATCACCCCAAAATCCCCCCTTAATCCCAATCCAACCACTAAATTAGTTAATGATCAAGTAAAAGAAATTACAAATTTGGTGTATTAAAGAAAAAGTGGATGGCGGGCCCACGCGTGGTTCACATGCAAAGCGAGTGGGGTGGTGTCAGAAGCGGAGCCCACCACCTCCACATCCAACTATTTCCCCCCAAATTCTCCAACCCGAACAAAATAATTCGATTATTTCAATAAAATAAAAATCAAAAATTATTCCACCCGCTTCCAACTTCCCGGCACACAAACTGAAACTGCCTCTTTCTCTCTCTCTAGACGTAAAATTGTGGTGGGTCCCACATTTAAGTGGGGGCTATAATTAAAGCTTCAAGAGGCAGCCTCCCTCCCTTCTCCATCACATCCGTAATCCCCGCCTTTGATATTTTCCCAGTCTTGCGCAATTCTACCTACATATACACACACCACTCTGCTTTCCTCTCAACTATGGCGCGAGATTTGGGGTTCTGGCTTCCCTCCGAGTTTCTCACGGACGACGACCTGCTCACAGACTTCACTTCGCCCCCCGAGGACGATGACCTCGTCGCCGACTTGACTCGGAAGCTTGCTCACTCTGCTTTACTCACCGACTACGCTTCAAAAGTATGTATCTTATGCTTCTTTTCATTTTCTTTTCAATTGTTTGATTTTTGAATTTTGAATTTTAGGGCTGGAAGCGGTCCGGTTCGCCGCAATCGACTCTGTGCGGGTGCCAGCCCGGCCCGACGGTTAGCCCGAACTCCGTATCCGGCTTCTGCTCACCAACGGATGCGGAGGACTACCTGCGGCGGGATTTACTCCACGCGGCTGCGGAGGAGGTGGTGAGGATTCGGATGATTGAAGAAACGGCGGCGTTTTACTCTTCCAAGCACTTTCCGCCGCAGTCCAAACCCCGCACCGGCGCCGGGCCTCAGCTAAGTCCGAACTCGGCCTCTGCTTTCAACACGAATCAAGCCCCATCCCAAACTCATCTCTCCTCTCAGCTGTTGCAAGTAGCCAGGGTCCGTACGCCCGCTTTTATGCCTCCAATTTTTTTCAAGATAAAACAGAGTAAAATTTTGCCTTGTTTTCTGATTTCGATATTTTAAGCAGATGAAGCAGCAGATGATGAAGAACGGAGACAACATGACCGGAGTTACGGAGTTTCAGCTTCGGAACGGAAGGGGAAATGGCGGAGAAGGAAGGGCTCCCATGGCAGCTTGGCCTGGTTTCCAGCAACCCGGTTCAGGTATGCGGGCGGTTTACCTCGGCGAACCCGGTCCAAAAAAGGAACGAACAGGAACCGGTGTTTTTCTTCCTCAAAGAGTCAGTTCGCTCCCTGCTGAAAATCGCAAGAAATCAGGTGATTTGGCCGCTGATCACGTGGATTTTTAATCTTTCAATCTCCATATTTTTTTCTGTTTGGGTTTTTTTCTGATAATATGTGGATGGATTTTCGCATGACAGTTTGCCCAACTGTTGTGCTGCCAGAAAAAGTGGTCCATGCGTTGAATATCAATGTGGACTCCATTGATGCCCAGCTATCTAAAAATTGTTCTACTGCCAGAAAAAGGGGTTATGGTTATGGATCTTCGAATTTCGATTATGGTAAATATTTCGAAACCTATTTAAAAATTGTACTTGCGCCAGAGCGTAAATCTAATTTCTCAATTTGATTTGATTTTCGCAGACGCCGCCGCTGCTGTATTGACGCACAGAAAAAATCTGATGATGGCTCAACAGAGAAGAAATCTTGCACCGCAGCCGGCCATGAATCAACAGCTCAGGCTGCCTCGCGATTGGACTTACTAAATCTTCGTGGCGATTTGGTTCATCAATTTTTTGGGGGAAATTTTAAAGAATTAGCGTGGGAATTAGGGTAGCAGTAGTAGTAGACTAGTAGTGGATGAAATGCGGCAGTGAAGTAGATGATGATGAAAGGGAAATAAAGTTGTTGAAATAAATTGTAAAAATTTGGAGGGTGATTGCGATTAGTAGTATATGAATAAATAGGTGAAGTTTTATTAGGTTTATCTTTAGGTGGTTGTGCCGGCGCCGGCGAAATTGGCGGTGGGGTTTACCCGGTGAGCTGGAGTCTGGTTTTGGTTACTCCAGCTATCTTTTTTGTTACTAGTTGAAATATGAATGATATGAAAGATTATTACTGTTTATTTCATTTGAAAATTTATTGTATTTTTGATAATTCTCAAAGTTCATGAAAAAAATAAAATAAGTTTAAATTTGTGTATTTTTTTGATAAAATTTAAAGTTCATAGAAAAAATTAAAATGAGTTCAAAATTCGTGTATATAGGTGTTAATAATCCAAAAAATATGTCAATATGATTTTTGTTTTTCTTTAAGAACATTTATCTTCAGTTTTGTATCAAAATGCCAGACGTATAAAGATTTATATTCCAACATATACATATCTCGACTTCGTTTGATGCATGTTTTTGTACTCACATTTTACGTCAAATATTGGATCATTTTGCTACAGTTATTTCATTGTATGTTGATTGGTCAAGTGATTCGAAGCATGTGGCTATTGACTAATTTAATTTTGTAGCGTTTGAACATGCACACTTTATTGAGATGAAAATCTTTAAACTAAAATTTTGAAAAATCACCCTAATCATTCTCAACAATTGAGTGCTCTGCCAATTGAGCTACATTCTCAATTGTTGAGAATGATTCCATCATCTTAAAAATCACCATAATCAAATTTGTATGATTTTATTTTTTAGTAAACATAATGCAACTGAGATCCCCTATCACACTTTTGATGTTCCATCATTAATTTTTTCATAGTTTGTAATCATTTGTATTATTTTGATTTCAATTTCTAGTGCTTTTTTCTTCTTCTAAGTTTGCGGTTATTAGGTTCGCTAACTCAAGTAGGGTTTATAATTTATATATTTTTAATTAATTAATGATTATTAGAGTTGATTATCCAAAATATAATTTTTGTAAAATTTTATTTTTAGTAATAAATGTTAATTAGGATTTATTATATAATTTTTTTTATCTTACAATAAATATTTGTATTAAAATAAAACGTTAATAATGTGAATCAGAAAATTATAGAACGGAGGATTCCATCCAATTCAAATGGGCTTTTCCCTTCTGTTTGCAATACGTTTTTAAGCTCTAGTAATTGTCCATATCCAAGTGCCCAATTAAATAAGAGAACACAAGATCACTGATTAAGATTAAAAGAAAACGCTTTAAAAATATAAAAAATTAGCAAAAACAACCCCCCGAAAATTAGTTCGATTCTTAGAGCATTGGCAACGCTCTACTCGATGGCTTACTCGAGTAGAGCGTTGCCATCGTGTAGTAGCGTTGCGGGGGGGGGGGGGGGACTCGAGTATTACTCGAGTGCTCGTGTAGCATTCAAGCGGCGCGTAACGACTTTTTTGAATAATTTTGGTTTTCTTTTTGCAACGGCTAAAAGAGCCGTTTTAGCCGTTTGAGCCCATTTTTTTTCCTCTTCTTTTCTCTCTATAAATAATATTTCTCCATCCCTCATTCATCACAACTCATTCCTTCTTCCTCCTACAATTTTGCTTGCAAAATTTCATCTTCGTTCTTTCAAAAATGTCGTCACCCGAACATGATTCTTCGCCCGATTCCGACGAAGTAGCTGAAAGGTTCATGGAGTTGGTTGAATTGCAGAAAATAGTGCTTCAATCATACTGCCCCCAACCGGCGCCAGAGCCGGCGCGTGTCAAACGTCCCCGATCATACGTCCACCGTGATCGTGAAGAGGCACATGTACGTCTTATGTAAGACTACTTCATCGACAATCCAACGTATGGCCCTACTTTTTTTCGGCGTCGTTTTCGCATGCAGAAGGAGCTGTTCTTGCGCATCGTTGAGGCAGTTCAAGGTGAAGATATTTTCTTCCATATGAGCACTGATGCACTCGGTAAAGATTCTCTTTCTCCTTTACAGAAATGCAAGTCGGCTATCTGCCAATTAGCCATCGGGGTTAGTGCGGATGTTTTCGATGAGTATCTCAAAGTGGCCGACTCAACCGGGCGTGTATGCCTCAAGAAGTTCTGCAAGGCGGTCATACGGGCTTTTGGAGCCTATTACCTGCGCCGTCCAACGCCAACTGACGTCCAACGCCTCCTTCATATGCACGAGGCGCGACACGGTTTTCCCGGGATGCTCGGGAGCTTAGACTGCATGCATTGGGCGTGGAAGAACTGCCCAAAGGCGTGGCACGACGCCTACACACGCGGGGATCAGGGAGAGCCCACCTTGATATTGGAGGCCGTTGCATCCCACGATTTGTGGATTTGGCACGCCTTCTTCGGAGTCGCTGGTTCAAACAACGACATCAATGTGCTGAATCAGTCGCCTCTCTTCTTCGATGTGTTAGGAGGAACTGCGGTGCCGGTGGTCTTTCATGCTAACCAGCGCGAATACCGGATGGGATACTACTTGTGTGACGGCATATATCCGGAGTGGCGTTGCTTCGTCAAGAGTCCACCAATGGCGACCAATTCGAAGGAGGCGAGGTTCAAGAAGATGCAAGAATCGGCATGGAAGGATGTCGAACGCACCTTCGGAGTCCTTCAAGCTCGGTGGGGAATCATTCGAAGTCCGGCGCGCAATTGGTACGTAGAGCACCTTAAGGACATCATGTTGTGTTGCATCATTCTCCACAACATGATTGTGGAGCACGAAGGTGAAGCGGCTCTCAACTGGAGAGATGATGACGGGGCGTCTAGCAGTGCTTCGACGGAGATATCCAATATTCTTCTAGCATTGCCTAGATTTTTCATATCAAACTCAAAACGTAGTGCTAACTTTGCCTTTTTCACTTTGATTTTAGACTTAGCAACTAACATATCATCTACATATAGCACCAAATGTATAAAACTAGAATCAATAGTCCTATTCAGGTAAACATATATGTCATAGAAACATCATTTAGAATCAATATTCAACATGAATTCATTCAACCGCTTATTGTATTATCTAGGACTTTGGTTAAGTCCATACAATGACTTTCAAGCAAACACGCCTTAGATTAATATCCAGGTGTCCCAAAATCTTCTAGGTAATTCATGTAGATAGTTTTCTCTAGATCTCTTTTCAGAAATGTTGTTTTAACATCTAGCTGATGTAGTTCCAAATCAAATTGATCAACATAACAAGTAGCAAGTTGATAGAACAATGCTTGACCACTGGTGGAAAAAAAACACATTTCTTTTGTACCTGGCTTTGAATTTAACACTTTCATTATCACCAACTTCAATTTTCTTCCTATAAATCCACCTACAACTGATACACATTTGATCAATAAGTTTATAAACAAGTACCTAAGTTATGATCTTCATTCAAAATTCAATTTCTTTTTCCAATGCCTTTATCCATTGCTTAATTTCAGAGCAGCTTTTGTAGCTCTCTTGTAGTTTCTTAGTGTTGGAAAAATTCTATGTTTTGATTAATGCCAAAACCAATTATGAAAACCTTGATGATGACCAAAACTTAGCTGAAAGATCAGGAAGTTCTCAACTAAACTTTAGTATGCTGAAATCTAAGTCTAAGAAGAAATGACCTAGAGAAAAGTATATTAAGAAGTCGAAGGTTGTTGAAGCCCAACTGAAGATCCAACTGCGAATGAGATTCAACAGAAGATCCAACTGATAAAATGATTTAGTCTGATGAAAATATCTCAATCTGAAGGATCAGCTGATGGCCAAGCTGATCAGGTTCGTGCCACACCTCCAACACGAAAATTTCACTATGTACGAAGCGATGAGTTGATGCTCGATCAGCTAATTGAATAAAGAATTCTACTTTAAGCGTATCAAATCATTTCGGACATTTAATGCTACAGATCTCACATTAAATGTGGATTCTACTTTTTCAGAAGAATGTACAAGGATGTTTGCAGTGTTCAACTATATAGAGTACAGATGTGCAGATCTAGCTATTACAACTATTCCTTGTTTAAAATGGAAAGATTTCAATGGACAACATATCGAAATTGGAGAAAGTTCTCTCCAACGCCTCTATTCAATCTCATGTCTATATATACGATGGAACATCAAGATACACAAAAGTGAGGAGGCTCCAAGATTGTTGTGTCCTAATTTTGATAACCTTCATGGTTAATTTTCTATAATAGCAATCATCTGAAAAAGAAACTCATTCTCCATCGTCAAATTCCAAGTTCATACTTGAGAATATATTTGCAGTTCCTAAACTTGACATTTTTCATTGTAAACATCCTAAGCCTAAATAAATCCAAACACACTGATGAGGAGTAATATATGCGGAACAGAGGAATGACTTTACCAGGGGAATCACAGGGAGCAGCGAGATAGCTTTCGCCAGAGGAATCACACTCGCCAGAGGAATCATACTCGCCAGAGGAATCACACTCGCCAGAGGAATCACACTCGCCAGAGGAATCATACTCGCCAGAGGAATCATACTTGTCAGAGGAATCATACTTGCCAGAGGAATCACCTTTGTCAGAGGAACCACCTTCGCCAGAGAAACGAACTTCATCAGAGGAACGGGCTCTCGCAGAAGAGTCAGAGGGATGGACCTTACCAGAGGAACAACTTACACCAGAGAAGCCGCTCTCGCCAGAGGAATGGTCTTCACCAGAGGGATCACCAGAAACGCGGGGAAATCTCCCGCGTGAAGGCGATTTTACTATTATGCCCCTGACCACGCAAGACGCATGCTCCAGTGCTGATTTTACCATTTTACCCTCTACATGTAATCTATAAATAGCGGCATACGTGCTCCTTGTAATGACACGTGATCTTTACTTTCGAAATACAACAACATTTTTCCTCTCAAGCTTTCAATCTCATTCTCTTCTTTCAGTCTTCAAGCAACACTAGGTATATTTCATCATTCCATCACAATCCACCGATTAAATAGATACCCACTCGATTATGTTTCACCATCTGGCGCCGTCTGTGGGAAATCTGGGCTAGGACGTGAGTTTTGTTCGCCGGCGCATGCAGATCTGAAATTACGGTCGGATTTGTGTGCGCAGGCACCGATCGAACTGATAATCTGGTTACCCAAGTGAATCCGAGTCCATAATCGTGTTTTCCGGGCTGATATACCTATAAATCTTTGAGATATGCAGTTTTTTATGCTTTACTTGCATGTGCATGATGGGAAGGTGGTGGGGATTGACGATCGGGTGTTAATTTGTGATTACTTCATGCATGATCAGGATAATTGTGTGCGATTGCAGTATTTCTTCGCATAATTTGTGTTTTCCTCACGGATCCAACGAGTTGCACAGGTAAATTGCTGGTTGGTGCTCTGTTTTTGTTGTCCTAGGTTTTTAGCTGTTGATTTACGGTTGGTTTACGTATAAGCGTGACAATTATGGGCGATTTTCATGTTTTCTCGCATAATCTTCGTTTTATACTATGTCTAACATGTTTTGCTAACAATTTGTCGATTGATGTGTTGATTTTGCTGTTTTTGGGTTTTCATGGTTATTTTGTCGGCTGATACGTTCTGTCTTGCGAGTTGGGCTCTAAATCTATGGGGAATCCCTATTGTTCTCTCTGCTTACGTCTTAAACCGTGCTCTGGGTTTATTTCTCAGTGCACGGGGGTGTTTTCTTATGGGATTTCTTAATGGCTTCTGCGCCAGAGTTCGCGATATCACTCATTTCATATTCCTACGGCAATGGATCACCCGATTTACTTTTTACTTGAAATCTCTTCTCACATTTTTCGTGTGTAGGTACTATAGGTTCTTCAGACGCTCACCGCACTTTGGAGAAAGAGTTTGACACTGTTGGGTTCAACTCCGCTACTCACACTACTGAAGTGCCGACCTCGTTGTTCAACGGCATGCAGGGCAGCACCGCCTTCACCACGCCGCTAGGTTTTCAGGCTATCCCAGCCACCCCGCTGACAGGGTTGAGTGTTAACACCCAGAGATCTGCTCTGGTAACACCGGGTTCCGACATGCCAGGCTTGGCCCCCACGTCTGGTGGTGGACAGCTCAACTTTGGGTTAGCAGAGCAGATGATGGCCCTGCTCCATTATTCTGCCGTGCGTCAGGCACTGGGGACTCCTCTGCTGTCCACCGTCCCCGCTGCAGCTCCCCTGGTAGGAACGATCAATCCACAGGGTACTGAGGCCCCGCCTCCCGCTGCTCTGGAGGTGAACAACCTGACAGCCAACAAACAGGCTATGGTACCTGGGAAAATACAGAAGCTCCCCGCTGAGAGGGCACTGGAGAGAAGGCCAGAGGGGAGCCGAGTCAGGCTTAATAGCATTGTCAGGAATGAGGGGGTTTGATGAGTCTGATAGTCAATCCATCTCTCCCGTGTTCGAGGAAGAAAGGCCGATGGAGAATACCAGGCTGAAAAACCAAGTGTCGCAACTAAAACACCAGCTCAAGGATCTGGAAGATTCACTGAGGGAGAAATCCCAGAGGGACGACAGAGGGCAAAGGTCAGAGAAATCAAACAGAGCAGAGAAGTCGTATCGGTCAGAGAGATCCCGCCGTTCAGAGAAATCACATTATACAGAGAAGTCAGAGGGACGGGAGCTGGAGTATTCCTCTGGCAGGCCAGGGCACAAGGGTCACAAGCGCCACCACGCTCACGACTCCCCGAAGGAAAGACGGGAACATGGGAGGTACAAGGAGAACAAAAGGGCCAAGACGTCAAGGTTCCACCCCATCAACAACCGTAGTCCTTTTTCCGACGACATCCTGGCGGATACTCTACCAAGAAGCTACAAACCCATTTCTCTGGACTACGATGGTACCATTGACCCGGAGGTACACCTCAACCGGTTTGAGGGACTGGTTACTTTGCACATGTACACTGAGGGCATCAAGTGTCGGATTTTTTCCACCACATTGACTGGACCCGCCCAGCTATGGTTTGGGATGTTCGCCCCAAATTCCATTCGCTCGTTTGAGGAGTTACAAGTGCGTTTTCTGAGGCAGTTCGCAAGCTCGCGAAGGGTAGGGAAGTCAGCTCTTTCCCTAATGGATATCAAACAGGACCAGAATGAGACACTGCGGGAGTATACGACTAGGTTCAATCTCGCTGCTCTGGAGGTGCCAGAGGCAGAATCCCAGATCAAGAATTGTGCCTACGTCAGAGGGCTAAAGCTGGAGCTCTTCTTCGATAAGCTGCAAATCAGATCGGCCAGGGACTTCGACGACATCATGTCTAGACTACCGGGGTACTTACAGTTGGAGGATGCCAGGATGGCAAGGAAAGCGGAAAATGACAAACACAAGGCTAAAAGAGCTGAGGAAGCACCAGAGAGGCAGCGACATCAGGATAGGGCCCCTTTCAGAGGATTACCCCCGAGGGTACCTCCCACCCAAGCAGAGGGACCACACCGCCAACAGCGCACTGTGAATAAAGTTACTCGGTTCGACGAGTACACCCCTTTGAACAAGCCACAGGAGGAGATCTTCCATCTGATTAAGAATCAACCGTTTTCAAGGCGCCGGGGAATTACAGAGATGGGCAACCCCAACAGGGACCCAACAACAAACTCTGCAAGTATCACAATGCCTATGGGCATTTCACCAAACACTGTGGGCATCTGAAGCACCAGCTGGAGTTTTTAATACGAACGGGTAATCTGGATCAATTTATTACCAGAGGGAATGAAGGCCGAGATCAAAGGCCAGAACATAGAAACGAACGAGGACAGGATCAGGGAAACAACAGGGACCGCAAACCCGAAGACAATCGTTGACATAACAAATTGTAGACCGAATACTCCTTTTCCCCACAGGGGTTTTAACGAGGTTCGGGGCCATGATATCAATAAAATCGGATACGTGGTTCTAGGGAATTCTCTGGTGTCGGCTCATTTACTTTATGCTATTTCGTTACAAATATATACTTCACTTAACATGTTCATGCACAGCATTGCACATGTCACCAGAGGGGGGAGTAGGGTGTATACCCATAGCCCATAATTTACAAATTCAAAATTACTGCTTAGCAAGTCAGGGGAAAAATAAACAGCTAGGGACAACGCTCGAACAAGGGGAAGAGCAGAGGGATCATGCTGCCGCTTGAGCAGAGGGATCATGCTGCCACCAGAGCAGAGGGATCATGCTGCCACCAGAGCAGAGGGTTACGTTTATTTTAATTATCATTTTTTATATTACACATCCTACTTAACATGTTCATACAGAGCATTGCACATGTCACCAGAGGGGGGGAGTAGGGTGTATACCCATAGTCCCCAATTTACAAATTCAAAATTGCTGATTAGCAAGTCAAGGGAAAAACAAATTCAAAATTTCTTCTCAGCAAGTCAAGGAAAAAGCAGAGGACTCATTGCTATCGTAAGCCGCGAAAGTCGGATACATCCCCCCGGATCATCCAAACTCCGCGCAGAGGGTTACTGTTCAATCGTAGGCCGCAAAAGTCGGATACATCCCCCCGGATCATCCAAACTCCGCGCAGAGTCGTAAGCCGCGAAAGTCGGATACGTCCCCCCGGATCATCCAAACTCCGCGCAGAGTCGTAAGCCGTGAAAGTCGGATACATCCCCCCGGATCATCCAAACTCCGCGCAGAGTCGTAAGCTGCGAAAGTCGGATCCATCCCCCCGGATCATCCAAACTCCGCGCAGAGGGTTACTGTTCAATCATAGGCCGCGAAAGTCGGATACATCCCCCCGGATCATCCAAACTCCGCGCAGAGTCGTAAACCGCAAAAGTCAGATACATCCCCCCGGATCATCCAAACTCCGCGCAGAGGGTTACTGTTCAATCGTAGGCCGCGAAAGTCGGATACATCCCCCCGGATCATCCAAACTCCGCGCAGAGTCGTAAGCCGCAAAAGTCGGATACATCCCCCCGGATCATCCAAACTCCGCGCAGAGGGTTACTGTTCAATCGTAGGCCGCGAAAGTCGGATACATCCCCCCGGATCATCCAAACTCCGCGCAGAGTCGTAAGCCGCGAAAGTCGGATACATCCCCCCGGATCATCCAAACTCCGCGCAGAGGGTTACTGTTCAATCGTAAGCCGCGAAAGTTGGTTGCACCCCTCGGGTCTTCCATGCTCCGTGCAGAGTGTTCCAGCTAGCAGCTTGGATGGGAAGCAGCAAAGGAATGCTTGGATGGGAAGCAGCAAAGGAACGCTTGGATGGGAAGGAGCAGCGAAATCCTCGTCAGAGGAATCAGTGAAGTCCTCGCCAGAGGAGTCAGCGAAATCCTCGCCAGAGGAGTCAACGAAATCCTCGCCAGAGAAATCAGCGAAATCCTCGCCAGAGGAGTCAGCGAAATCCTTGCCAGAGGAGTCAGCGAAATCCTTGCCAGAGGAGTCAGAGAAATCCTCAACACAGGAGTCAAAGAGGTCCTAAAAGAAAAAACGGAGAAACGCTCAGAGCAACCACAGAGGGACGAACCAAAGACGTTCCCAGTGGAGAAAGTCAAAAGAATCATCCAGAGGGCTCATTCAGAAGCATCAAACATGAAGCACAGTCAGGGAAGCTGCTCAGAGGAAAATTCGACCAGAGGATCATCCAAACTCCGCGCAGAGGGTTACTGTTCAATCATAGGCCGCGAAAGTCGGATACATCCCCCCGGATCATCCAAACTCCGCGCAGAGTCGTAAGCCGTGAAAGTCGGATACATCCCCCCGGATCATCCAAACTCCGCGCAGAGTCGTAAGCTGCGAAAGTCGGATCCATCCCCCCGGATCATCCAAACTCCGCGCAGAGGGTTACTGTTCAATCATAGGCCGCGAAAGTCGGATACATCCCCCCGGATCATCCAAACTCCGCGCAGAGTCGTAAACCGCAAAAGTCAGATACATCCCCCCGGATCATCCAAACTCCGCGCAGAGGGTTACTGTTCAATCGTAGGCCGCGAAAGTCGGATACATCCCCCCGGATCATCCAAACTCCGCGCAGAGTCGTAAGCCGCAAAAGTCGGATACATCCCCCCGGATCATCCAAACTCCGCGCAGAGGGTTACTGTTCAATCGTAGGCCGCGAAAGTCGGATACATCCCCCCGGATCATCCAAACTCCGCGCAGAGTCGTAAGCCGCGAAAGTCGGATACATCCCCCCGGATCATCCAAACTCCGCGCAGAGGGTTACTGTTCAATCGTAAGCCGCGAAAGTTGGTTGCACCCCTCGGGTCTTCCATGCTCCGTGCAGAGTGTTCCAGCTAGCAGCTTGGATGGGAAGCAGCAAAGGAATGCTTGGATGGGAAGCAGCAAAGGAACGCTTGGATGGGAAGGAGCAGCGAAATCCTCGTCAGAGGAATCAGTGAAGTCCTCGCCAGAGGAGTCAGCGAAATCCTCGCCAGAGGAGTCAACGAAATCCTCGCCAGAGAAATCAGCGAAATCCTCGCCAGAGGAGTCAGCGAAATCCTTGCCAGAGGAGTCAGCGAAATCCTTGCCAGAGGAGTCAGAGAAATCCTCAACACAGGAGTCAAAGAGGTCCTAAAAGGAAAAACGGAGAAACGCTCAGAGCAACCACAGAGGGACGAACCAAAGACGTTCCCAGTGGAGAAAGTCAAAAGAATCATCCAGAGGGCTCATTCAGAAGCATCAAACATGAAGCACAGTCAGGGAAGCTGCTCAGAGGAAAATTCGACCAGAGGAATCATAAAGACTTCAACAAAAAGCAGAAATCGTACCCTACTTTACAAAAACATACATCATAGTTTGAGGTCCGGGAATGCAAGCTCAACATCAACAAGCAACAAAATAACATAAAGCGCGAAGGAAGGCAGGACCAGCACAGAAATCTAAAGGCGAGACAAGCGGTGAAGAAATTTCATTTATAAATACCAAAGAGGCAGACCATACATCAAAAGCCAGAAATAAGTACTAAGTTTTTACAAACTAAAAAGTTACAAAAATATTCATCAAGTCAAAAAGGGAGATCAGGGCCATCAAGAGGGAGGAACGGAAGAGTCTTGAGCAGGAACGGAGGAGGACCCTTCTGTAAACACCGGCAACGGGCCAGTATCCTTCACCCTAGGGAGACGGGCTTCCACAGCCAGCAGCTTCACAGCCTCTTGCACATATGATGTTTCATCTCTGTATAGGGCAAAAAGCTGATCCACCGCGGAGGAGGAGGAAGCAGAATCCTCGAAGGCTGAGGCCTTGAAACCAGAGGGCAGGGGAGGCTCCATGCTGTACTGAGAAAATCCCCGGGTGCTGCTAGCAGCTGGACCTCGCAGCCGGTTCACGAAGTCCACCAGGGAAGCACAGAAGGTAGGCTGGTACACCGGAGCAGCATGCAATGAGTCAGAGCCGACCCCAAAGGCAAAGTAGGGAAGGGCCTTCTCCAAAACCGGATACCACCACTCCGGCTTCTTTGGGGAATCCTCAGTGATCCCCAGCAGTTGGTTCAAGTCCTCATCCTTGATGTTCTCCATCAAGGCCGGCAGGTCCAGGGCAACAATCTGCTCTGGGGCCATCCCCGCCATCTCCAACGCCTTTGTTGCGGTCTGTTTTATCACGTAGGCGAAGATGGACCCGAAGCCTTCCAGATAATCTGGAGTCTGCTTGAAGGCTGCCAAGGTGCCCTCCAGCATCATGCCCAGGAAATGCTGGCCCTGGGGTGACAAGAAGTACTCCAGACGCTGGTCCCGAGCCCCCATGACATAGCCGCGGTTCTGAACATCCGTGCAGGTCGTCCTCCAGCCACGTTTGGCCTCCTTGTATTCCTCGTCATACCTCACCTTAAATTTGGCTAGGCTCACATGACTCTCCTTCGTGACCCTGGCCAGTTCAGAGACCAATGAGGCCTTCTCCACCTCTGCCTGGGCCAGCTTGGCCTTCAGCTCGGCCACGTCTGCCTCTGCTTGGCTGAACCGTTCCACGGTACCAGCGACTTGATCGTCGCGCTCCACCATCCTTTTCCTCTCCGCCTCCAAGTCCTTCTCTAAAGCACCGTAATCGTCGATGCAATGGACCACCTCCCCGACCTGGGATTCCAGCTGCAGGGAATTGATGGGAAATAGTTAAAACAGAGAAATCAAAAGGTCAGAAACATAAATATGCAAACATGTTAATTGATGCAGGGTACTTGAAGCACCAGGCGGCTAAGGGAATTCGCCAACGCAGCTTTCGCCATCTTCTGCGTGGCCTCCCTATCCTTGGGATGGATCCGGGAGAGAAGGGTGTTGACGAAGTCACGCCCCTTTAGGGACAAGACTGGCTTGGGACCAGGGCCCTCCGATTCTTTCTCGGGCAAGGCCACTGTCTTACCTCTTTTAGCACCCACGGAGGCAGCCTCCGCTTCACCTGCCGACCCAACCTCGGGGTCCACGAACTTGCTGCCTTTCACAAGGCGCGTCTTGCGACGTTTCTCCGCAAGGGCTTCCGCGGCAGCCTTCCTTTTCTTTTGGATGGCGCGGGACTCTGGAGTGGGAATAGTACGGAGTGATCAGATGAGGGGCATCTCGTCCTCGACGTCCTCAACATCCACCACAGGAATGGTGGATTGCCCTCCACTCTAGCCATCTGGCTGTCCGGGCTGAAGGCAAGTAGCACGCCCATGTCTTTCCCCTTGCCCGGAGGGAAATGTTGCGTGGGAGTGGTCTCCTCTGGTCCCACAGATATCAGCCCGGAGATGTGCACCCCGGCATCCGCGGGCTGTCCAGAGCCCTGGCCCTCTTCGCCAGAGGGACGGTCGACAGAAAGCTCGGACCTGCATTTGTTCCTCCACGACATCCCCGCAAACAAACACAACTTTATTAACAAAAGCAAGGTAACAAATAACTTTCACATATACTACTAATGCCTATTTTACCTATGGATCCAGGAGGATACAGGGGAAACAGGCCATTAGCTGCCAAAGCCGAGGGATTTTCAGTGAGATCCTTGCAGGGGAATGGCTCTTGGTTGTGGAGGGCATTAAGGTTGCTCAGCACTCCCAGGTCGTGATCACAGGGGATTCCTTGGGAGGCCGGCTGGTATTTGGTGCGGGAAGTATGCCATCGCAGCTCTTGGGCGCCATACTGGTGCTAAGTACCGGAGGTGGTCTTCACATAACAGTAGGAGTGGAGAAAGTCTTTATCATAGGAACTCAGAGAATTCAGGAAAAGGGCGAGATATTTCTTACGCGCAGCAAAACTATACAGGGGACCCCCCTGCAATCTTAGGGATTGGGTCTGGGCAAACAATTTGAAAGTATCTACAACACCATGGGTGGTGCAAAGGATATGAAAACAGTATAACCTCCGAATGGCGGAGGGAGCTATTTGATAGAAGGGGATTTTGAAGTGGTTGGCTACACTTACTAGAAGTGGAGGAGGGGGAAGCCTCAGACCGGCATCTATCTGGGCTCGCCAGATGACCACCATATTCATGTTCAGTTTGTCGAAAGCAGGCATTAGAGCTTTGGATTGGGATTCGAATTCCAAACCCGCAGGCCGCCTACATAAGTCACACATCTTGTGCATGTTCGCCACGCTTAATCGGGATTCAGGTATGGATTTGGGCGACCTAGGGGCTTTCTTCTTGCCTTTAGAGGTTTTAGGGGTTTCGGAAGTGGGGAGAGAAGATCCAGAGGCCGATGGAGAAGCCTGGGGAGAACTAGGGTTCGGAGGAGGGGGAGAATCAACCGAAGAGGGTACGGGAGAGGGAGAAGGGGAGGGAAAAAAGTCAGGCTGGGCAACAGAGGCGGAGGAGGAAGCCATTATCGAAAAAATCTAAGGAGTCCTAGGGTTTTCACGCTCAATCAGAGCACCAACAAATCTCAAAACCACTTTATACTAAACACAAATATCGGGAGAGGAGGATACGCGAGTTACGTAAGCCAAAGAAAGATCGACGGTAAAGACTGGAACGGAAGGGTCGCAGGAAATACGCCGGAACAGGGAGATGATCGCCGAAAATCGCAGACGAAGGAATTCGGAAAAACTGGAGAAGATGAATAGTGGGAAGTAAAAATTCGAATCGATTAAGAAAAGTGTACGCGGGCAACTACCAACATGCGGGATGAACGACACGTAGCATACAGAAAATAATCAACGGCTGGGAATTCCTACGGAGAGACGAAAGGACGCAAAGGTTAAAAAGTAACCTCGAAAAATGGAATAGGACACTGTAAAAGGGGCGGGCATTTAATGCGGATGACGTCAGCCACGCGGATGAACGCTCTGACTAGGTTACTTTGTTCCAGAGCAAACTAGTCAGACCAGAGGGGGGAGTGGTTGATGAGGAGTAATATATGCGGAACAGAGGAATGACTTTACCAGGGGAATCACGGGGAGCAACGAGATAGCTTTCGCCAGAGGAATCACACTCGCCAGATGAATCATACTCGCCAGAGGAATCACACTCGCCAGAGGAATCATACTCGCCAGAGGAATCATACTTGCCAGAGGAATCACCTTTGTCAGAGGAACCACCTTCGCTAGAGAAACGAACTTCATCAGAGGAACGGGCTCTCGCAGAAGAGTCAGAGGGATGGACCTTACCAGAGGAACAACTTACACCAGAGAAGCCGCTCTCGCCAGAGGAATGGTCTTCACCAGAGGGATCACCAGAAACGCGGGGAAATCTCCTGCGTGAAGACGATTTTACTATTATGCCCCTGACCACGCAAGACGCATGCTCCAGTGCTGATTTTACCATTTTACCCTCTACATGTAATCTATAAATAGCGGCATACGTGCTCCTTGTAATGACACATGATCTTTACTTTCGAAATACAACAGCATTTTTCCTCTCAAGCTTTCAATCTCATTCTCTTCTTTCAGTCTTCAAGCAACACTAGGTATATTTCATCATTCCATCACAATCCACCGATTAAATAGATACCCACTCGATTATGTTTCACCACACACTAAATACACCCTAGTGTTCTTCATTATTACAGTGTATTCACTTAGTTGGAGAACCCTTATTTCTTGACCTCCCACCCATTGCAAAAGATAGGTGTAGAAGTAAGAAATAAGTTGACAAGTAAGTTTCAAGTTCAAAGTCTAAAAGTTGGCAAAGCAATGGGTGCTATCGGGAAATAACATAAAGTGGCAATTCGTGTAAATTGTCAATTACGATCACGACCACCATAACTCGTGTGATCAGTCTAACGGAATTGACTGATCAAGCTGACTTGCAGATATAAAACAAGGAATCTAAGGTTAATGGATTCTCCTATATATCAGGATCGTGGATGTGGGAGTATTCTCCGAATAACATAAAACTGCTTGTGTTTGTACTTTCAGTCTTTACCTCAACTTTATTGTATTTGCTTAAACTACCTTACAAACTGACCATAAGCAAACTCCTCAAAACTAATTGTGTTTTACAATCAACACTTTTGTTCAGTGTTGCCTTAACTGCTAAAACCTTCAACATACTGACCATAAGCATCGCATTCAACAGAAACATAAAACTGATTTTTACTATTAATAAATTTGACTCAAGTAATTGATCTTTAAACTAAACTCTGTCTAATCTGAAAAGATAACTTGAAAGATTTTATAAGCGAGTCAAAACATACCACAATATTCTGCATACACTTCAATTTCTAGTCCAACTAACCAGCTAATGAGCAGTTAGTAGGGTTGCTAACTGATCACTCTGTTTGGTAGGATTTATTTGAACGTCAATCAACTAACATCAGTTTATTGATCTGTGTCACATAGCGGACTCATTATCAGCTAGCCTGCCTTAGAACACTCAAGTTAAAAAATGAGCGAAAAATGGTATCTGTGTCACATAGCGGACTCATTATCAGCTAGCCTACCTTAGAACACTCAAGTTGAAAAATGAGCGAAAAATGGTAACTCGGGTGTTCCCCCTCATTCACCAGTACATACTCACCTCGGGACCAACACTTGGCTTATGGTAACTATTCTCTTCAGCAATAGCAAGAGCATTACATACTAAATTTGAATGCTCAAATCTGTCAGGTGGCTTAATAGTTGTTCTGACCCTATCTATGATGTAATTTAAATAAGAATGCATATTAATTATCAATAGCTATTAAGAAATGAACCTACAAATATAATAAAACAAAATACTACAAATCATAGGATTTGAATTTTACCTTGTTGAATTTTAACAGCTCCGGATTCAACATCTAAATCTTCTAACTTATTCTCTCATATGGGTTTAACGCTGGATGGATAATGATATGACAAGCCTAATATCAGGAAGAAAAGTAGAAAAATCTTATCGTATTTGGAACAAACCATATAGTAGAGGGGATGGGGGAATTTTGCTTCTATGTATGCGATGTAATTGTATTATCCCTTCTCTTCTATTTATAGGTTTAGATGAGCGAAGCTAGAGATTCCTAGGAGAATTATGATAAGACCTCTTAATAGGCTTAAATAACTATAAGTTAATTAGAACTTAAATTTAAGTCTATCAATATTAATTCATTACATTAAAGAATCAATATTGTACTATGTATTTATTACGAATATGACTCATTTTCATTTAGTTATTTTTTGTGTTTAAGATAGCACATATGCATTAATTAATTAAAGTTAATTAATAATTTTAATTAATTAATATATTATTCAAGGGTTTTAACTTATCCAACATTATTATTGTATTTGCAATTAATTTCAACCGACCGAGTTTCTAGTACAATATACCTTATGAGCATCTCAAGGGTTTATCTTCAACTTAAAGCATCACTACAAGAATTTCGTTAAGGGAAAACATGCATTTGGCGTTGTCGTTGTGGAAAACGCCGATCGTTAAGGCCCGTGTTGTCTATTCTAGGACGCTTATAAAAAACAAGTATTGTTTGTTATCTATATCAACATAGGCAACAAGCGGGTGCTGATAGACAACAGTTAATACCGGTTGTCTATAATGATATAGACAACATGCGAATAGTGATAGACAACAATTAATATCCGTTATCTATAATGATATAGACAAAAAATGGTTATGTGCGTAGTCTACTTTAAAATAGCTAGAGAGTGGAAATAAAGACAACATGTTATGCAACTTGGTGTCTATTCTATGACATAATATAAAATATATTTTTTATATTATTCACATCCCCTGTTTTGTAATACCAAAATATATGACAAAATTAAAATACTTAAGAATCAAACAACTTAAAAATAATCAAAATCTATATATAAAAACTCGATTAATATCATAAAAGTCAAACATCCTATTTGGCATGTCATTAAAAGACATAACATCCATAATGTGTTGTCTCTAACTAAATTTTGAATCATCTACTAAAAAAATCTCAAATGTAATCTCCAATCTCTAATAACAATAACCTTTTTTGTCGACTTTCATTGCGTGGGCAGCTTGTCATCCTCGTTTTCGACTTTAGCCCTTCTTCTTCTTAATGCTACTACCATCGACCTAACAACAACTTCTTCAAACATACAAAATAAAATAATCTCCACACCCAAGAAAGACATAGCCAATCTCTCATACTAAACTATGTGAAAATAATTTTATCTATCTAAAATCATGATATGCAAAAATAGTACGATAAAGGGAAAGTTAAGTTAATCCCATAAATAATCAACTAAATTAATATTATATTCAGTAGAAGTCAGAAATTCACGAAAACCGTTGTAGCCTTGCATTTTCAAGGACAAAGAGCACTCTATCTTGACTTGGATACATGAAAACCTATTAAGAAAAATGAAATGAATTTTAAGTAGTTAATATTGAACACATTTCTCAGTATTGACTATCTATCATAATGAGAACCTTGTTATAGGATTCAGGCCTTGTAACTACTGTAGGCACGATGTCATCCATTCTAGTCGATCAACAGTTTCAGGGTTAGATAGTGCAGCGTAGAAAATGGCCAAGGACACAACGAATCACAAAATCTTACTTGCAAGATTTTTTTCATCTTCAAAACTTAAGGCATAATCAGGTACATGGTTGCACATAACATGAGTTAACCGTAGAATGAGCTTCAAAAGGTCCCAAGAAGATCAAATAGTTTTGCAATGATGAAAATATCGGAGGTTTGCCTGACTTGTATCGAGGTTTCTCGATAGATTTATTGTGTTTTATGACTCTATCCGGTCCAATTATTACAATGGGTAAGTTTCTGAAGTTAGCTCCATGTAGTCATGAAATCATCATAACCATAAAAAGCTGCACAGAAGCACCAATGAAGTTCCACTGGACAAATCAATTCCAACCGTTAATATTTATAAACAAACAAAGTATCTGCAACCTTGAACTTGGGAACATGGCAGACTCTTTCATAATCATCTTGATTCAATTGATGAGGACGATGATCATACAATATGGCCTAGTGAAAATTTTTCCTTTTAGTATTAGAATAACCAAATATATCTCCATATATCTGGAGATAAGATGATAAAAGAAAGAAGATAGACCAGTCCTTATAAATATGCATCTAAAAGGAACATCATTGATATTCAATTATTTGCAACACTAGTAGACTTAAGGGAATTTTTCCTTTGAATAATTTCTGAGCATTAGAAACTGCGACGCCTAGGGGACGAAGTGCGGAGTGATCGCCGGTGCAAAGAGGCATGGACAAGGAGCGGCTTCGATTAAGACTTCCAAGCGGAAGGGTGCAGGGATGAACCGGAATATACCCGAACGAGAGGGATTCCAAGAATATGCAGGTATGAGACTGCATATTCGAGGAGAGCTTAAATGATTTGATAAGTGCTACTCATATCAACAAGATGCATCTTATTTTCTGGTGCCCACATGGAAGAAACTCCAAGGTTAAACGTGCTTGGCTTGGAGCAATTCCATGATGGGTGACCCCCTGGGAAGTTTCTCAGGGAGCGTGCGAGTGAGGACAAAACACGCTAGAAAAGACTCGTGTTGGTCTGTGGGGATAGCCATCAAGTTTGGATCCGGGCTGTTACAGAAACACCTCAAACAAAGATAATGGAACTAGATAAAAAAAGTGAAAAATTATATTTAATTGATAACATTTATAATTCAGGAGAAGACATGTCAACTTGATATCATGTATATTTGGACAATATCAAGTTATTACGTGAATAGAGAAATATTCAACTCCATAGATGATAATTGAAAGAAGTGAGACAAGAGCTAATGAGTCTTCCTAACTATACTCACTCACTTTGTTTTCTCAATCTAATGAATTTCTAAAATTCAGTGCGATGAACATTATCATACGGCATTTCATCCCGATCTATATTAGATTTCACCTAAAGCGACATAGACATGAGTGAAATAAATATGGTAATAAAAATTTGGAAGATGAATTAGAATCTGTATCCATGGGTGCCGAATTGTCTGTAATTTGATGTCGTGCCCATTTTAGAAGTCGTGGTACACTGAACCTAAATCCCATGCACTTTCTCCAGACCTGTTCTATCTAGGTATAACATATCACTGGACTAGTGTTTAAGATTTATTTATAAATGCTTCTTTGTTGCGGTTTTTCGTAGGGGGTCAAACACTAGATTGGAGTTTATCTGATTAGAAGCCACAAGAGTATTTACAATTTATCGGAGAAATTGACTAGAAATTCCCTTAGATATTTGAGCGGGGAGCTTCCAGAAAAAGATACAACTATCAGAATTTAAGATAGCGAATCTTCCCAAGAAAAATTTTCATACAACATAAGAACAATCAGTCACTAAAATGAAGCCATTCAACAATTGAGCCAAATTTAATTCAACTGAGCAAAAACACCGAGAGGTAATTACTATCTTGAAACCTTTTGTTTAAAATCACGAAATCTAGCCCACTGACAAACTCCCATTGTAAAAGCAAAATCTCAAAAGGAATAATTCATCATCGCGCCTAATTTTCTTCTTTGGCTGCCCATGCAACAAAAAGACCAATGTCAACACAACATCAAAACAATAACATAAATTAAAGACAAAAGAATTCATTCATTCTATCAAATAAACATCTATTTCAACCTAAAAAATAAATAGAAAAATTTTGGAATGCTTCATGGTAAACTGGTAAATGCAACAGAAAGGGAGTGATCACTATTTTGATGATTTCTTATAGATATAACAATAGTTATTGTGTTTATAGGCACAATGCATATCTTTTTATTGTGTATTTCAAATTTTTATTTTTACTTCTTAATGAGTTTATAAGAGTTGTCATTATATTACATTAATCTATTTTCCCTTTTCTTGAATGTAAAGAGTCCAACATTCGATTCAACAGAAAAAGATTTTGAGGATTCAATTGAATAAAATTTTATTAAATTTAATAAAATTTAAATTTAATGGAGAGAGAAGATGAGAGAGTAGAAAATGAGTGAGTTCTAAGTGATGATGTGTATTTTTATTTTATGTGGCAATTAAATCATGATAGCGCTTTTGAAATAGCCGTTTTGAAGAAGGAAACACAATATTTGGCCACTAATTGAAAAAAATATAAAATCTGGCAATTTATTACGTGTAAATACTTTTTCCCTTAATTAGGGCGGACCGAATTCGGGTCGTGGTAAAGCATAAATGAACGGTGATCGTTTGTTTTGTGAATTATCGGTGAATCATGGATTTTACCTAGAAATTGATCGGAAAAGTGAAAGGAGATTGCTAAATTGCTAAGAGCACGAGAGAATATTGTTGCAATAGTAAAAGTATTGAAAGCGTCCGGTTACAAAGTGTGTATGTGCGACTATTTATAGAGTACACGCTAGGGGTAAAATAGTAATCCCGCCTTCGAAGCATGCTTCCCGCATGGTCAAGGGCATAGTGGTAATTTTGCGCCCCATGCGGGCGGTTCCTCTACTCTTCAACGACTTCTCTGGCATATGTGACTTCTCTGGTATAAATGACTTCTCTGGCAAGAGCCATTTCTCTGATCAGGAATTGATTTCCCTGACATATTCGCTCCTCTGGTGAGGTCGATTGCTCTACTCTGCACATATTACTCCTCATCAGATCGAATTTGGGTTTGCGCCCGGGTTAGGCACATATAGCACTATTAGTGCCATATGTGCCAACCAAAAAAAAAAAAAAATTAAGCATATGGCACTAATGGCACTAATATGGCCATAAGTACTATTCGTGCAACACTACATAAGATAGTATATGGCGTTAATGACACTAATATAACCATAAGTAACATTCGTGCAACACACTAAATGGAGAATCTAAACCCTAAATGGATAATCTAAACCCTAAATGGTGAATTTAAACCCTAAATGATAATCTAAACCCTAAATGGGTAATCTAAACCCTATGAGGAAGTGTTCAAAATGGTCATATAACTGTATTCATCTAAATAATATCAGCACACAAGTATATGACACTAATATGGCCAAAAGTACCATTCGTATGACACTATTATGACCATAAGTACCATTCATGCAACACTGAGTATATGACATTAATAGTGCCATGTGAGCCTAACCCGCGCGCAAACCTAAATTCGACCTGAATCTAGTCCGCCCTAATTTAAGATTTAAAGGCAAAACAATCATAAAACGTAAAAAAATGGCCAGATTTTTGTGTTTTTTCAATTAGTGACCAAATATTATGTTTCCTTTTTTCAAAATGGTCATGCGAGTATATTGTTTTTTAAATCATCGTGTTTTGATTCCCACATCCCTTGCAATTTTTCCAAGTATTGTGAAAATTGAGAAAATTGAAAATTCATATATTTAAGAGTATAATTCATTTTAAATTCGTATGTAAAATTAAAAATAAGTAAAAATCGTGTATTTAAAGAAAATTACTCTTATATTACATTCACAAATATTCCTCGTAGTTAAAATAATATGAAAACAAAGTTAATATATATAGAAGAAAATGAAATGACATAAAAATACGGGAAAATAACCCCACTAGCTAAGAAAGCAAACTTTCAATCGCCACTCCCATTCTCATCCGATAAATTTTATTCTAACAAGATAAAAAATCTTTCTTCATGAAAACGACACAAATATTCCCTACACAATTCTCATGGTACAACATCATCTTCTTAATTAAATGTTTATCAAAATGTTCTAAATTAATTTCCCCAAAATATTTTGGCAATAATAAAAATAAAAAATTCTCCAATATATTAATACCGTAAAATGAAAGTAAAATCTATCATGGAATAACGTTCTTATTTTAGCATTCATACGAAACTCACATGTACATCTAGCATACTATAGATTAATAACGAATATTATTCACAACCGAAAACATATATATATATATAAAGCACAAATATGGAGAAGGCATCCTTTGACATACGTAAAAGCATAATTATAGAGAATAGATTATTTTATGCGTGAAAGATAGTATATTCGATTTCATGCAATCTTATAATTAGAAAAAAAAAATCATTATCTTTACATGATTATTTTAATTAACAAAGTAAATATGTTATTTCTTATAATTATTTTCCTTATATATAATCTAATTAAATCACACTAAGCACATATAAATTGTGAGCATAATAATTCGACATAAATTCTTCGGTGTCGTCGTCCATACGCTGCGGATCACTCACATATTCAAATATAACACTTACATATGTCCTATAAGATTATCTAATAAAACACTTATAAATGTTCAATTAAAATATATGAATGATCTCCACTGTGTGAACATCGCACGAGGCCTCCTTATAATTCAAAATAAATTTGATAAATATATTATTATTTATAAAAAATCAGAAGAAAATGAAGACGATACAAACCATGCCATATTCCACAAATTTTAGGGGTCCTCCGCCGACGCTCGCGCCACTGCCGTTAGCGCTCGGTACTTTACGGCGAAGCGGCCGGCGGCATGGCCGGCAACCGCCACCAGGAACACTCCGACGTTGAATGACATGACAGAGAGCATAACAAAATACGCTAGAGTCATGCGAACAGCGTACACGGCAGCGTAAACAGCTGCCCCAACGGCGGGGCGAACAGCCGGCGGCTTGAAATTCGGAGCCACCGAAAAAACCTCGGTGGCGACCGCCAACAGAAACACCGCGGCCAGTGCTAGTATGTACATTCCAAGGCGGCCGGAGCCCGGCCAGCCAGAGAAAAGGACCACCACGTCTTTGCCCCAGAAGAAGCTCATCTGCATCATGGGCATTTCGTGCATGTACATAGTGCTTTGGTTGTTGTACGCTGACGGCGGCGACGGCATTGGCATTGGCATCGGCATGCTCATGTTTCCACTATCATTTGACATGTTTCTTTCGATAATTTCAATGATAGCGTGTTTGAGAATTGTAAATGAAGAATGATTGTTATTTAATATTTTGGAATTCTTGAAAGATTCTTTTTAAAAGATTTTTTGAGGAGTTTAAATCAAGGACCATATCGGATTGCCCTAGGCCAGTTTGTGTATGTAATACTATAGATTAACAGTATTTTATGTCTACATTTTGAAGTTATTTATAAAATTATCTAATTAAGTTTCAAACAATATAAGCTTAAACTTTAAAAAAGTAATACTATGAATTTTGAAATTATTGAACTATAAAAATTACAAAAAAACTTTCATGAAAGTTTTAGTGGTTATTTTTACCCATTCTCAAAGACAAAAAACAAAACATACCCACTATAAAAGAAAATTAAAAAAATTACCCATTTTAAGTTTGAAATGACAAAGCTACCCTTACTTAATTCATAAGAAATGCTGAAATCGCAAACTTTGCTCGACATGCTCGACTAATGCATGTCGAGCATCAGTGGTAAATACACTAATGCTCGATATGCTCGACATGCATTAGTTGAGCATGTCAAGCATTGCGTATTTGTGATAAATATGTTAATGCTTGACATGCTCGACTTCTGCGAGTTTAGCAATAGTGATAAATACTCCAATGCTCGACATGCTCAGCCATTGCGAGTTGAGCAATCGAGCATCTGTAAGTAGAGCACTATTAGAAAATACATTAATGCTCAACATTTATCGATTACAAGTCAAGCACCAGTGCAAAATACACTAATACTCGATACATGCAAGGACAAAAATATCCTAAATGAGTATATTTATATATTTTATAAAGGGTTAATTGCGTGTAATATTGTCACGACATTGAAGAGCGAGGAAAGAGATGAAGCTTCAGTAGCCGTTGAAGAGGGTGGCAGAGAAAGGAATTCTGGAGAGGGAGATTATATTTCAAAAAGTGGCTGAGAGAGAGGGGAAAAACGCATTTCTTATAGTAGCGTTTTTATAATGTTTCTTTTTTATTTTCAAGGCTGGTACGTGTGGGGGACCAGTATCTATATATATTTGCATGAGGATTTTTAACCTAGCAATGAACTATCAACTTTCTCCTATCTTCTTCTCTATCTTGCCTCCTATCTCACTTACCTCTATATTCTTACTGTTTCATTAAAGATTGCAACTTTCCTACGTAAAATAAATAGATCTGTTCACATAAACACCCCTGGTACTCTGATTAGTGACATTTGGTATATCAGAGCAAGGTTTCTTTGTTGTTCTTTAGCAAAGCTTGTTCGATCATGGCTGATAGCACGCGTTTGAAGGAGCTGCACGAGGCACAAAAGAAAATGGATCAGTTGTTACAAGCTGAGTTACTACAAAGGACAGTCACTGAGGAAAGAATGAAAGAATTGATCGCGGGCCTTGATCAAAAGGTTGATGCGAAATATGATCAGCTATCTAACATCATGGGAGACATTAGGCGACAACTCCAAGCTATAGGGCCGAACAAGGAGAGTTCCGGGTCTATTTTGGGGCCAAGTCCTGGATCTATCAGGAAGGAAGGTAACCATGCTAGAAACACCGCATTTACCTCTAAAATTAGGAGTGATTATTCCTCCCCATCTAGTTTCAATTCTGGAAACACTGTGCACCGAATAGATTTTCCAAAGTTCAATGGTACCAATCCCAGAGGGTGGATTCTCAAATGCAACACTTATTTCAAACTAACTGCGGCCATGCCTGATGAAAATATGATCCAACTCTCTGTTCATAATTTTGAGGGTAAGGCTTTACAATGGCTACAGAATTTTGGCTGTGAGAATTTATTTTCTATCACTTGGGAACAATTTATGGATGTTGTTGCGGCTAGATTTGAAGATCTAAATGAAGGAATGATAGTGATGGAATTTAAGAACCTTAAGCAGGTTGGTACCTATGAAGAATATGTTGAGAAATTTGAAGAACTAAGGGCATGTTTACTGTTGAGCAATCGCATGACTTATTCTGAAGAATACTCCAGTGCAAGTTTTATTAGTGGTATATTAGAGGAGTTACAAGGGCTAATGTTACTGTTTAAACCTAAGACTTTGATTGAAGCCATAGAGATAGGGTATAAACAGATCTCTACTCTTGATGCTATTGCAAAAAGAGTATAACCTGCTCCTAGGAATTTCACAAATCAGGTTACCAGCTACAAGAGGCCTGAAAGGGGTGGGACAACAAACAAGCTTAATAACCAAGGAAACAGTAAAACACCTGTCAAGATACTCACTGCTGCAGAGATGGCAGTTAGGAGGGAGAAGGGGCTCTGTTTTAACTATGATGAGAAGTTCTTTGCAGGGCATAAATGCAAGCACAAATCATTTTATATGGAAATGACTGAGGCACAGGAGCTAGCCTACTTACAACATGAAGAAGATACTGTGGAAGTGCAAATTGATGAGAATGAACCTATGGAGGAGGTGCATGTTAATTTGCACTCTATGGTGGGAGGTGTCAGTTCTAAAACAATGAGGGTCATTGGAAAAATTGGAGATTCCCCAATCAGAATACTTCTAGACACTGGTAGTACATTGAGCTTTTTACAAGAGAAATTTGCTAAGATGATTGGTGTTAAGCTGGAGCCTGTTTCTCCTATCTTAATCAAAGTTGCTAATGGGCAGAAGTTGATTAGCAAAAAGAGGGCGGCTGACTTATCTTGGGAAGTACAGGGACATCGATTTACTTACTCACCTAGGGTGTTGGCCAGTGATGGGTATGATCTAATACTGGGGAGTGACTGGCTGGAGTACTGCTCTCCTATCACCTTGGATTACAAGGGTATGACCTTTACAGTGCATCAAGGTTCACAGAGGATTAAACTAAGGGCAAAAACTGACCAAGCCAGATTTAAGGATGTCTTATCACATAGTTTGTACCACATGATGCATTACCATCTAGATGAGGTGGAAGAGATTTACCTGGTGGATTGTCAGCAGGCATTAGTTGGGAAATCCAACATTACCCCTGAACTAGAGCATCTTCTGAGGGAGTTTCATGATATCTTTGCAGAACCTCAGGGCCTTCCACCTGTAAGAAGTACTGAACATCAGATCCTACTCAAATCAAGGAGTGTCCCAAAGCATCAGTATCCTTATAGGACTTCCCACAGCAACAAAAATGAGATTGAAAAAATTGTTCAAGCAATGTTTGAAGCAGGGATTATCCAACATAGTAAAAGTCCATTCGCTTCTCTAGTGATTTTAGTAAAGAAAAAGGAGGATGGGTCATGGAGGATGTGTGTTGATTATAGGTATCTAAATTCTCTCACTGTGAAGCATGACTTCCCCATTCCTCTCATTGATGAGTTATTGGATGAGCTTCACGGGGCTAAGTTTTTCTCAAAACTTGATCGAAGATCGGGTATTTCCAGATAAGAGTGAAAGAAACAGATAGATATCTCACAGCCTTCAGTACACACCATGGACATTTTGAGTTTCTAGTCATGCTATTTGGTTTATGCAACGCTCCAGCTACTTTTCAGTCTCTAATGAACCAGGTTTTTCAACCTTATTTGAGAAGGTTCGTCTTGGCATTCTTTGATGATATAATTGTATACAGTAAAACCGAGGGGGAGCATCTACTTCATCTCAGGCATGTCTTAACTGTTATGAGAGAACAATCATTGTTTGCTAAAGGGAGTAAATGCCAGTTTCATAGGAGTGAAATTGAATACTTAGGGCACATTATATCTGGTGAAGGAGTTGCAACTGACCCAAGCAAAATAGGGAGCATGGTCAATTGCCTACACCAATGAATGTCAAACAATTGTGGGGTTTTCTTGGGCTCACGGGTTATTACAGGAAGTTCATCAAACACTATGGATTGATAAGTAAGCCACTCACAGAACTACTGAAGAAGGACTGCTTTAGGTGGTCTCCAGAAGCAGGGGCAACTTTCTCTGCTCTTAAGGTTGCTATGTCCACTGCTCCTGTTCTAGCTCTTCTAGATTTCACAAAGACATTTGTTTTGGAAACTGATGCCAGTGGAACTGGGGTAGGAGCTGTCCTACTCCAAGATAAAAGGTCAATAGCTTATATGAGTAAGTCTTTATGCCCTAAAAACCAAGCTATGCCGGTGTATGAGAGGGAGTTTTTAGCTGTAATATTTTCCGTGCAGAAGTGGCGATCCTATCTGCAAGGACACAAGTTCATAATCAAGACAGATCAACAGGCTCTCCAACATTTGTTGGATCAAAAGACGATGAACCCAATACAACAAAAGTGGTTGACCAAGCTACTTGGCTTTGATTATGAGATCCAGTATAATAAAGGTGCTGAAAACAAAGCTGCTAATGCTTTATCTAGGTATCCTGTGGCTGACAATCATGCTTTTGAGATTTCTTCAGTATCACCTACTTGGATGCTACAAGTTCAGAATAGTTATGAAGGTGACTCTTACTTTACATAAATACTAACTGCTAAGCTGGTGGATTCATCCACGCACCCAAAATTTCAAGTGAAAGCTGGCCTTATTAAATTCAAGGGTAGGATTGCGATTGGCTCATCTGCAAATTTGAGGAGACTGATTCTATCCGAGGTGCACAACTCAACCTTTGGTGGGCATTCTGGGATTCATGGTACTTACTAAGACTCAAAATATTTTTCTTTTGGCCTCACATGAGGAAGGATGTCGAAGGTTGGGTGAGGGAATGCGATGTGTGTCAGCGGAGCAAACCAGATTTATCAAGCTACCCTGGTCTCCTTCAACCCCTGCCCATTCCTAATAAATTCTGGACTCACATTACTATGGATTTCATAGAGGGCCTCCCCAAATCTGTAGGGAAGAATGTTATTCTAGTAGTGGTGGATCGACTGAGCAAGTATTCCCATTTCATTGCTCTCGCTCACCCCTTTACTGCCCAACGAGTGACTAGGCTGTTCATGGACCATGTTTACAAGCTACACGGCCCACTGGTTAGCATTGTATCCGACAGGGACAAGATTTTTACCAGCAACTTTTGGAAGGAATTGTTCAAGATCATGGGTACTCAACTGGAATTTTCCACGGCCTATCACCCACAATCTGATGGCCAAACTGAACGGGTGAACCAGTGTTTGGAGATTTATTTACGGTGCATGACGAGTTTCAGTCCTAAGCAGTGGGCTAAGTGGTTATCACTAGCCGAATATTGGTACAACACTAACTACCATAGCGGCCTGAAGTGTTCCCCCTATCAAGCTCTATACGGGCAGCCTCCACCACACACCGGTTTAGGAGCTTATTTGAGCTCCGACAATCAAGAGGTCAGAGAATGGCTAAACCAAAGACAGGACGCAGTCCATATTTTAAAAGAAAATCTCAAGCAAGCGCAGGCAAGAATGAAGTTCTTCGCGGACAAGAAGAGGAGTGAAAGGATATTTGAAGTGGGCAAATTTGTTTACCTCAAGCTTCAACCGTTCCGGCATAATTCTGTATCTTTACGCTGAAATTTGAAGTTGGCAGTCAAGTATTATGGGCCCTATGAGATCTTGCAGAAGGTGGGAACCGTCGCCTACAGATTGGGCCTACCTAAGACATCCAAAATCCACCCTATTTTTCATGTCTCTCTTCTCAAGAAATGTTTGAGTAAAAATGTCGTACCGTCTACTGAGCTGCCCGACATCGACGTTGCTGGTCATTTCAAGCTCGCCCCGGTTGCAGTGCTAGAAGAGCACTTGATCACCCGAAATGGGCAAGACGTTCTGCAATTCTTGGTCCAATGGTCTAAGGATGGAGTTGACATTTCCAGCTGGGAAGACTCTAAACCTCTTCTCCGCAAACTTCCAGAGTTGGATCCTCGAGGACGAGGATCTGAAAATGGGGGAGGTATTGTCACGACATTGAAGAGCGAAGAAGAAGATGAAGCTTCGGTAGCCGTTGGAGAGGGTGGCAGATAAAGGAATTCTGGAGAGAGAGATTATATTTCAAAAAGTGGCTGAGAGAGAGGGGAAAAACGCATTTCTTATAGTAGCATTTTTATAATGAAACAATAGGGCCGAATGGCCCTATTCAACATACAACATCAAATTTTGTCCACCATTTGAAAAAACATAAATTTTGGCCATTTTTTGTATGTCATGACTATTCTACCCTTCTCTCTCTCTCATCTCTCCTCTCTCTTTCTCATCTCCTTCTCTCTCTCCAGCGGCTCCTCTCTCTTTCTCATCTCCCTCTCTCTCTCTCTCTCTCTCTCTCTCTCCAGCGGCTGCGCGGCAGCGGCGCCGAGCTTGGAGAATTCGTCGGAGCTCTCGCGGCGATGGTGGAGGAGATCCTCCATTTCTCTCTCTCCAGCGGCTGCCGCTCTCTGCTCTCTCTTTCTCATCTCACTCACTCTCTCTCCAGCGCGCGGCGGCGGCAGATCTGGTCTGATGAGGCGACGGCGGTGGATCTGATCTGATCATTGCGCCGCCTCCTCCATCGGCCGCCTCCTTCGATTTCAGCCATGGCAGATCTGATCTGATCTGTGTGCTGCACGTATGGAACTTATGGCACTATTAGTGCCATTAGTGCCATAAGTGCACACTTTCCCCTAGGGTTTAAATATTCCATTTAGGGTTTAGATTATCCATTTGAGGTTTAGATGTTCCATTTAGAGTTGTTTAGATGTTCCATTTAGGGTTTAAATGATGTTGTTGTTTCTGTATTTGTGCTGCACGTATGGCACTTATGGCACTATTAGTGCCATA
Source organism: Salvia miltiorrhiza (assembly GCF_028751815.1). Classification (NCBI taxonomy): domain Eukaryota; kingdom Viridiplantae; phylum Streptophyta; class Magnoliopsida; order Lamiales; family Lamiaceae; genus Salvia; species Salvia miltiorrhiza. Next base: position 38,662,480 of record NC_080389.1, on the reverse strand, counting down.
AGTGCCCAAAATGATTATTTTACTTGGTTTTATTTTGGATTTCCGTTGGCACTTATGGTACTATTAGTGCCATAAGTGCCAACGGAAATCCAAAATAAAACCAAAGTAAAATCTTGGCACTTATGGCACTAATAGTGCCATAAGTGCCTAATAGTGCCATAAGTGCCTAATAGTGCCTAACCCGACCCGGCACACGACCCGCGTGCTTGATCCTACCCGGTCCGCCTCATTAAGGGTAAAAACGTCCAAATCAATAAAAATAGCCAAAATTTGTGTTTTTTCAATGTGTGGCCATAAATTGTGTTTTATGCTTCATTTTGGCTACTTCAAAATTTTACTCTTTTATAATTATGTTTCTTTTTTATTTTCAAGGCTGGTACGTGTGGGGGACCAGTATTTATATGTATTTGCATGAGGATTTTTAACCTAGCAATGAACTATCAACTGTCTCCTATCTTCTCCTCTATCTTGCCTCCTATCTCACTTACCTCTGTATTCTTACTGTTTCATTAAAGATTGCAACTTTCCTACGTAAAATCAATAGATCTGTTCACATAAACACCCCTGGTACTCCGATCTGTGACAAATATCACAAACTTTGCTAAAAATTCATTTTCCCCATGAACTTTAAAAAATCCAAATTATATCATATACTTTGATATCTATTCAAATTACCCATGATTTAATTCTTGATTATTCAAAACTAACCTCATTAAATTTGGAATATTAAGAATTTACCCCTTCACAAAATAAATTACACAACAACTCCACCTTTTGAACTTTTATATCAACATACCCTATGAATTTGCTCTTTTATAATTATAAAACATACGCATCACACATTCTCACGCTCTCGCCTAAAATGGTATCAAAGCGAGTTTTTATTGAGAAATTATATTATATTTAATTTATTTAATTTTATCTTAGCTACCTAATGAGTAGCTAAACAAGTTTGTCTCCTCCCTAAATGAGATATTATTTAAATGTATTAAATATTATACAATTCCTCAATAAAAGCTTTGATTTGCTCAACTTTCTGGTTGAGTAACTATTTTATTTTGTTTACCAACTAAGTATTATACGTCGAGACTGAGAATTCTTAGAGAAAATCATCGCTTAACCATCTGATGCGTCTGCGTTGTTGGATTTTTTTTTCTTCGTAAAACAAGAGTGATAGGCTCTGGGTAATTCACAGTTGCTTCTAAAGGAGGAGTGTTGCAACCATCTCTTGCGAGTGTGGTTGGACGTACCCCAGAAGGGCGAAAAGTCTGTAAAACGCAACGAAGCAGATCCCAGAAACAGTTCGACTAAAGGTGTAAAGTTGGTTTACGTTAAAGTTAATATTGAATCGATATAATATCATATTGGGGTTCTTTTATAATTTTGAACAAATATTGAACAGATGTGGGGCTCTTTCTATAATTTTGTATGAATGCGGTGTAGGTTTGTAATTATCATAAAAGTTGACATGGGGAGTTTGAACAATTTTAAAAGTATTTGATAATTTGTGAATTTTTTAAAGATTGTGGAGAAAATGAATTTGTTTGAAAGTTTGAATTTGTTTGAATCGATTAGGCTTGCAACATGCGACAACCTCCTAAGGAGAAACATGAAGCTGAATGTGGAAGAGACGTGGTGCAATGCTTGCATTTCAACGGAAGAAACGGTGGACCATCTCTTCCTTTGCTGCCCGAAAGCTGAGATGATCTGGAACAACATTCAAAACTGGATTGGTGTTTATACTGTTCGACCGAGGACCGTGGTGATGCATTTTTCGACGTTCTGTTACCTTGGAAGTGGGAAGAAATGCCGTAAGTTCCTACAGATGCTCTGGGCTGCTACCATTTGGCTCATGTGGGAAAAAAGAAACAAGAGTAGGTTTGAAGGTATTGTATGGGATGTTGACAGATTGGTTTTAGAGGTGAAGGGTAGAGCATGGAGTTGGGCTAAAATTTTTAAGGTGGTTGATGTGGGGGTGAGTTTCGATGTCTGGTGCTCTAAGAGTTTCTCTTTGGCTGACTGTTTCTTGCCATAGGCGGCATGGCGATCACTTTCTGAGGTGGAGATGTCCCTTTCAAGCTGGAACGTTTGGTGGATTCGTTGGTTGAATGACCTCTGGAGTGGTGCTGGTTTTGCTGGTTTTCTGCTGTTTTTTCCCTCTTGTTCTCAACGGGTTTCCTATGTTTGAGGGAGGGATGCTGTTGTTTTTGTGTAGAGCGACTTTTGTTGGTTTGTTGTGTTCTCTCTTGGATTTTTGGCACCACTGGTGCCGCTCCCTTTTATTTCTTGAATATAATTTTTTCCCGATCAAAAAAATTACACGCAATTAACCCTTTTACAAAAGATGAGTTTTTTTTATGTTTTATCTTTTAAAATGGGTATATATCATTTTGCCCCTTTTAAAAATGGCTTGAACTTATATTTTCTGATTCGAACTATGACATAGAAAATCTATAATTGACTAAAAAATAAGGTGAGAATTCTAATTACGGGGGAGCGGGGGACAAAATTAATTTTAAGAATAAAAATTGATTCAACTCAGTTGAATTTCCCTAAAGTAAACTCTAAACAAAATATAAAAAGAATTTTAAAAAATTGGGTAATTAGGTATACTCAATACCCAATTTAAAATTTGAACTATTTTTATAAATAATTTCAAAAATCAAGACAATGTTTTACATTTTAAAGTTCGAATCATTTTAACAAATACTCCCTTCTTCCCATCATAAATATTCTATTATTTTTTAGTACGAAAATTAAAAAATATGTAGAAAGTAAATAAAGTGGATTGTTGAAAATTATTTAAATATTAGATATAAAGAAAAATTATATTGTCAAAAAAAAAAAAAGAATGAGATATATGTAATGAAATATTTTATTATGAAAAGTGAAACATTTGTAATAAGACGGAGGGCGCATATGGTACTTTTCTGTTCCTTTTTTATTATTGTAAGAATTGTTTTTCTTGTCACATTGCAATTCGCTTTGGATTTGTCGCCATGGAAATGCTGTCTACAAGAGTCATTATTAATATCTACATTATTTACTTTTTATTTTTATTTAATTAATTCGTTGCATGTGCGCATATTATGTTAGGGTACAACATATTTTAGTACATATAATACAGGATCTTATTTGGAAAATACATATCTTCTGCAAACGACGTCGACGTTCTTTTAATAAATTAAATTGTTAAATAGCAAATACACCCTTATAAATATGTTAAGTAGTAAATACACCCTTTTTTAAATAGAGGTTTTTTATAAAAAGAAAAAGAAAAAAGCCTTTGAAAGCACAGTAATGCAGACTAGAGGCTCGAGACTCGGAAAGGAGCTCGTCAAACAGAAAACAAAGCAATAAGCGATTTAAAAACCATTCAAAAAATCGTCCACCTCCATTTCGTCCGACCAACGGCCTGTGGCGATATTATTCATAACACGCAAACTAGCACTTCCGCTATGATCAATGACGAAGTCCCTCGGCTTCTGACCCATTTCCTCCGCATTTCTGAGGCGGCTTTTAATGCTATCTTCCTGATTCTGTGGAACGCGCGGACGTTCCATACCTTTTGGAGGACGTCCCCGTCGCTTAGGCGGTGCTTGCTCAACAAGCATTTGCATTCCTTGGCTAACCTGCGCCTCTAACCGACTGATACGACTATCAATATCTTCTGGAGCAGTAGTGTGCGAGTCTTTGCTTTGCCCACCTAAATCACCATCCAGGTTTTTAGCCTGGTGACCAACCAACTCTCCAGCTTGCTCAGAATTGCGAGCTTCATCCAAATCAGCAGCAGCTGTAACAATCTCAGTCGGATCCCCAGCCGGCGTCTCCATCTCAATTTCCTCGTCCACCTCGTCCTCACTACCAGTCGTCTTATGAAGCTCCTGATCAACCGAAACCAACACCGCTGCCTCCGGCTCGTATAACGCTCTCTCCTCAGAGCCATGATCGTCAACCCTCTTGGAATCCAGAACTAGGTTACTGCCAGCCATCTCATGGCCTTTATTCTGGAAATAATGCTGCTGCACCCCCGTCGCCAAATGGCTAAAACTAGAAGTGTTCTGCTGTTCCCCCGTTGTTTGCACGATTGGGACAACATCCTTCTTGCCCTGCTCCACAATGTGCCATTGTTTATGAGTCACCACACCAGACTGATTGTTAGGAGCAGCCGTCAGATTTTCCTGAATAGCTACCGGCTCCACACGTCGCTTTTTTCGACATGTTTCTTGAGAATGCCCAGTTATTTTGCAACGACGACAGTAAAGAGGCAAATTTTCAAAGACAAATTCAACATGGAATGATGTATCCTCACCATCAATTAAGAGAGTAGAAGGTAGATTTTGCGACATATCGATTTCCACAAGGATTCTAGCGAATTGTCCGAAGTCACGTCGTGCCGACGCTCCATCGATCTTTAAGGGGTGACCCAAATATCTGCCAATTCCAGAAATAACCTGTGGGTTCCAGTATTCTATCGGCAGATAGTGTATGCGAACCCAAACGTCCGCCAAAGGGGAATTCTCTTTGAAAGGATCAAAATTTCGAGTCCATTCACGGAGTCGGAGGAGCCCTTTTGAGAGCTCCCAAACTGCCTTTCCCTTTGCTGTAGCCTTATCTTCAGCTGTAGTAAATCGGAGAGTGAAATAACCTTTTCCCAAAGGAATTAGTTGCCAATCAGAGGCTAAACTCCATAATCTCTGAAGCTCCCACTTTAGTTCCATAGTTGATCTCGGTTTGTCTCCTTTCTGAAGAAACAAACGTCCTGTCAAAGCAAATTCAAAGGCCTTAATCTCCTTAAGATATAGATCCTTCGGTATTTTGAGGGAGAACTGATCGCCCTCCTTAGTAGGCCGCAGATCATGAAAAATGTGAGCAGCCAAATCCTGTATTTTCACCGGCTTTTTGCCGGTAGCCTCCGCATAAGAAACTCTATCGTCATTCTTAGGGGAGATGCTAACGATGTCAGAATAAGTGAGAATCTGGGTGGATTGCTTATCTGTCAGATTTGAAGAATTACCAGAAGATCGCATTCCGACGGCAACCGCGTCGGAATCAGTACCCGACCCCCTGGGAGGCAGACGCATACCATGGGAGAGATCAGGTTTAGTTCGAACAGCAAAGTTGGAAGAAACCGGGGGAAGGTTAAGACCCCTAATATTTATAGAATTAAATACCAAATATTCCGCTATCGATAGCGTCCCTATCGCGCTCAGGACCGTATAGTTAGAATAAGTGTTGTTTGCTACGTCAACGTGGCAAAATCGAACCAATTTCCCCCTGCCACTTAACAGAGCTTAACACCGTTAGAAATATTATTATTATTATTATTATTATTATTATTATTATTATTATTATTATTATTATTATTATTATTATTATTATTATTATTATTATTATTATTATTATTATTATTATTATTATTATTATTATTATTATTATTATTATTATTATTATTATTATTATTAAGGTGGGCCCCAACTCGCATTCTCTCTTTCAATTACGACAGGGGGGCATTTGTTACCGGTCATTCTCTTCTCCCCGACTCAGCTCGACACAGCTCAGTCACTGTCGCTGCTCTATCGCCCCGGCGAGAAGCGCCGCCACCGGTCACCCTCTTCTCCTCGACTCGACCCCAGATGCAAGACCCTCACCTACAGGCATGAACCCTGCGTCGTCTCCTTCCTTGGCGACGGCAAGACGCCGCCACCTCCCTCTCTCATTCCGGCGACTGCAGTGGCCAGCGGAGCCAGCCACCGCCCAAAGCCCTATCTCTCTCTCTCTAATCGAAGCAATGGTTAGTGCACGGCGGCGGCGCCTATCTGCTGCTGTCCGTCGAAGACAGAGGGAGGGTGCGGCATGGCGGCTCCGCCCGCTGCTGCCAGGTCAAGGACACAGAGGAGAGAAAAGGCGGTGCGAGATATGGAGGTAGCTAGGACGCGGCGATCGGCAGTAGCTCGAAGCTACTATCCTGCCGAACGAAGGGAGAGGGAGACCAGGGCCAGAGGCAGCGGCAGCCTTCGTTGCTGAGGCGAGATGGGGCTCACTTTAATTAAAAAAAATTATTTATTCTAATGGTGTTAACATCCATTAAGTGGCGGGGGGGGTGAAATTGGTTCGATTTTGCCACATTGGGGTAGCAAACAGCGTTTATCCTGTCTATAGGATACTAAGTGCGATAGGGACACCATCAATAGGGGGTATTTGGTACTTAACCCATATTTATAGTAAAAAAAAAGTAAATTTTTAACTCTATGTTTTGTATAATTAGGTTCCTAAGGTTCATAAATTAAGGTAAATACATTCTTAACGTTCACAAAGTGGGCAAATAAGTCCATTGCCTAAATATATGTATTTGTATCATTAATCTACATAAATACTGAAGTTATGCTATATAATTTCCTAATAGATAATTTATAATTTAAAAAAAAAATTAAATGTCTAAAATATAGAGAGATTAAATAGATGATGAAAAATATGAGAATGTCATGTAAGATAAATGATTGAATTATATTTTCATATTATATCTAATATTTTTTTATAGATTCTTTGTTGGTGATGACCACTAAAAAATTGATGTGGACTTTAATATTTTTAAAATTATATTAATTGAAAATGCATAAAATAATAATTTTAAGAGAGGATATGGGATATTCCATGTAGGACTCCAAATAAAAGAAATAGCTCGAATCATTAGTCGTATTATATATAATTTTTATATAAATGAACAAATAAAGTTTAATGCAATAATTTAGTCATAAAATTATTAAAAATATAATATGAAATTAATAAGACATAAATTAAAAACTTAGAAAAGGAACGAAAGAATATGACATGAAATTAAAAGGCATAAATCGAGAATTTAGATATAAAAAAAAAATAGTTAAGCAGCAAAACGTCCTTAACATTTACATTGAATACCAAATAAGTCATAACATTCTCGATCAATAGAGACTTAAGGACTTATCTATCCCAATTTCTGAAGGCTAAGAAACCTCCGATTTATAAATGTTATAAGCTTTATTGTACGTACAAAACATAATATTAAAGACGTATTTACTTTTCACTAAGAATGTATTAGCTACTTAACCATAAACTAAAGTCATTTCACACCAAAAAGATTACTCCCTCCGTTTTTTATTAAGTGTCCCCAACCGTCAAAATACACATACCAATAAAATAAGATATTTTATATTTGTAACCTTAGTAATTGTCATAATTATACAACTAATTATTACATTCATACAAGTATTAAATAAGAATAAAATAGGGAAAATATCATAAATATACTCTCACATTTTGAAATGGGACACTTATTGAGAAAGAAAAAAATAAGTTAAATGGCACACTTATAAAAAAACGGAGGGAGTATATATGATCTCTATTTTTCATAAATGCACAATTAATACGGTATCACTGACATTTTATATTCACAGTCAGGGGCGGGGCCAGACTTTCGATTCAGGGGGGTTCAATTTTTTTTAAAGAAAATTAATAATTAAATTAAAAAATAAAAAAATAAATTAAATTAAATTAAATTAAAAATAAATGATAATCAATAACACAAATATAATATTATTTAAATTACAAAAAACACATTTTAACAGATTTTCAAGCTCATATTCATGTGACGATATACTCCCTCCCACGAATCTTGACACGTTTTCCTTTTAGGGCCGTCCCACGAATCTTGACACATTTCCAAATAAGGTAATAATTATTACTTTCTCTCTCATACTTTATCACTTTTATTACTTTCTCTCTCCTACTTTATCACTTTTATACTTTATTAACTACACACTTAAAACACTAATCTACAACTCCTTAATTCCCGTGTCGAAATCAAATGTGTCAAAATTCGTGGGATGGAGGGAGTATTTTGCAATAAAATTACTAAATATTGAATATTATATATAGTGCAAATATAGGATACAATCTCTTTCTAATTTGGAAAAATTTTTAATTGAAATGGTACAAAACGATGTCGTTTAGGCCTCACAAAAACGTCTTCGTCTTTACTAATCCACGTAAGCTCAACACTCTAGCAATCGAAAAAAATTGGGAGACGAAATTGCAAAACTTGAAAAAATTGTGATTTAATTCGCCACACTCAAAAGACATTAAAATTGCAAATTCAAAATAGTTCGTGATTTAATTTTCCAAACTCCCATGAAACTTTGTAAGGCAATGTAACTTTCAATAACAAATTCAAAAAATAAATATCTAGAATCAAATCCAAGCATGATATGCATAAATTAATTATGTGTTTACTTATTCTAAACATCTTAACTCTAAAGCTTACATATCAATTGCAGTATAAAATAGCTCAACAAGATAATGATGTAGATAAAATTATATATTTCTTATTTTTAATATAAAATTACGAAAATATCCTAGTAATTTTAAAAAGGGAAAAGGTGCAAATTGGCCCCCGAAGTAGTAGGCCCCTATGTCCTGGGGGCGCGAGATCAACGCCTGGAGTATTTCTTGTCTCCGCAGGGTCAACACTTTCTGGGGTTGATGCTGGAAGGCACCTTGGCGGCCTTCAAGCGGACTCAAGAATACCTGGAGGATTTCGGACCCCTCTTTGCCTATGTGATACAGCAGTCCGCCTCCAAGGCGTTAGAGATGGCGGGGGCGACCTCGGAGCAGCTCGCTACCCTGGATTTGCATGCCCTGATGGATAACCTCAATGATGAGGAAATAAATAAGCTGATGGGGATCCCTGCGGATTCTCCGAAGAAACCAGAATGGTGGTATCCAGTGCTGGAGAGGGCCATTCCCTATTTCGCCTTTGGGGTTGGGTCTGCTTCAGTGCCCTCCGCTCCGTTGTATGCGCCTGCTTTCTCTGCCTCCCTGGCGGGCTTTGTGAACCGGCTGCGGGATCCCACCAACAAAAGTACCCGAAGTTTTTCCCAGTATGGTGTGGTGCCCCCTCTGCCCTCTGATTTGGCGGCCTCCGTTTCGGAAGATTCCGCTTCCTCCTCCTCTGCCATGGATCAGCTTTTCTCCCTGTATCGAGATGAGAAAACGTTTGTACAAGAAGCTGTGAAATTGCTGGACTTGGGAGTCCGTCTTCCCGAGGTGAAAGAAGCTGGCATGCTGCCAGTGTTTACAGGGGGAACCTCTGCTAGCCAGATCCCTGCCAGTGGTGTTCCTCCTCCAGTATCCTCTGCCTCTGCTCCTACTTCCTCTACTTCCCCTGAAGATGCCTCCATCCCTCCTGCCTAATTTGATAACAATTTCTGTAACTCTTTATTTTGTACAGACTGAATATTTACCTCCGATTTTTGGTGTACATCTGTGCCTCCTTGGCACGTTTTTATGAAACTTCTTTTCCGCTTATGTCGCTTTTTTCCCTTTGTTCTTTGTGTTGTTTTTTGTTGCTTGTTCATGCTGAGTTTATATTCTCGCATCTCCTCTGCTGATTTGATTTGATTTTGATGACCCTTCTTAGCGAGGGTTCTGATGACTCATCTGTCGAGGGCTCTGATGACTCCTCTGGTGAGGATTCTGATGACTCTTCTGGCGAGGATTTTGATGACTCCTCTGGTGAGGATTCTGATGACTCCTCTGGCGAGGATTTTGATGACTCCTCTGGCGAGGATTTTGATGATTCCTCTAGCGAGGATTTTGATGACTCCTCTGGCGAGGATTTGGTTGGCTTCTCTGCCAGAGATTTTGCCGCCTCCTCTTACGAGGATTTGGTTAACTTCTCTGCCAGAGATTTCGTGATTGCTTTTCATCCAAGTGCTCCTTTGCTACTTCCCACCTAAGCTGCTTCCTATCCGAGCTGCTTCCCATCCCAGCTTGAGCACTTTGCGCGGAGCATGGAGGACCCGGGGGGTGCAACCAACTTTCGCGGCTTACGATTAAATAGTAACCCTTTGCGCGGAGCATGGAAGGCCCGGATGGCACGACCAACTTTCGCGGCTTACGATTAAATAGTAACCCTCTGCGCGGAGCATGGAAGGCCCTGATGGCACGACCAACTTTCGCGGCTTACGATTAAATAGTAACCCTCTGCGCGGAGCATGGAAGGCCCGGATGGCACGACCAACTTTTGCGGCTTACGATTAAATAGTAACCCTCTGCGCGGAGCATGGAAGGCCCGGATGGCACGACCAACTTTCGCGGCTTACGATTAAATAGTAACCCTCTGCGCGGAGCATGGAAGGCCCGGATGGCACGACCAACTTTCGCGGCTTACGATTAAATAGTAACCCTCTGCGCGGAGCATGGAAGGCCCGGATGGCACGACCAACTTTCGCGGCTTACGATTAAATAGTAACCCTCTGCGCGGAGCATGGAAGGCCCGGATGGCACGACCAACTTTTGCGGCTTACGATTAAATAGTAACCCCTTGCACGGAGCATGGAAAACCCGGGGGGTGCGACCAACTTCCGTGGCTTACGGTTAAATGCAAGCTCTGCACGGAGCATGGAGGACCCAGGGGGGGTACAACCAACTTTCGTGGCTTACGATTATGTGCAATCTCTGCGCGGAGCATGGAAGGCCCGGATGGCACGACCAACTTTCGCGGCTTACGATTAAGTAGTAACCCCCTGCATGGAGCATGGAAAACCCGGGGGGTGTGACCAGCTTCCGTGGCTTACGGTTAAGTGCAACCTCTGCACGGAGCATGGAGGACCCAGGGGGAGTACAACCAACTTTCGTGGCTTACGATTATGTGCAACCTCTGCGCGGAGCATGGAAGGCCCGGATGGCACGACCAACTTTCGCGGCTTACGATTAAATAGTAACCCCTTGCACGGAGCATGGAAAACCCGGGGGGTGTGACCAGCTTCCGTGGCTTACGATTAAGTGCAACCTCTGCACGGAGCATGGAGGACCCAGGGGGGATACAACCAACTTTCGTGGCTTACGATTATGTGCAACCTCTGCGCGGAGCATGGAAGGCCTGGATGGCACGACCAACTTTCGCGGCTTACGATTAAGTAGTAGCCCTCTCTCTACGCTACTGGAGCGTGATTCCTCTGCGCTGCTGGAGCGTGATTGCTCTGCTCTGCGGGAGCGTGATTCCTCTGCGCTGCGGGAGCGTGATTCCTCTGCTTTTCTTGAGAAGAAATTTTAGAATTTAAAAATTGGGACCTACGGGTATACACCCTACTCCCCCCTCTGGTGACATGTGCAATACTCTGTTATGAACATGTTGGCCCAATTACTTCTTGTTCCACTACCGGCCCATAGACTCGCGTGAGCCCATTACTCCTTGACCCCTTTCTTAGGCCCACTACCGTCTCTATATATACCCCTCCATCCTTCATGACCTAGCTCAGAATCCCTTATTTTCTTTCCGCCGCCCCCAACTGCTCTCCTCTCAAACCCTAGATCTCCCGTCTTTTTGGCTCAAAATGCATTCTTATCTTGGTTGTAACGCCCTCAGTCGGGGGAGTGAGTCCTTTTGCGAAAGTACGCCGGCGCCCGTTGGTGATTGAAAAAACAGGACTCCCCCCCGCCTGAGGGTTTTATCTCCAAGATTCTTACAGGAAGCTCCCTCGTTGCCCTTTTCCGACTTCCTCTCAGACCCTAGATCTTCCTTCCCTTGCCTCTCCTTTCCTGTATCTTTCCCCATCTTGGTTGTAAAGCTCTCAATCGGGGGAGCGAGTCCTGTTAAGAGGTTGTATACTGAAAAGACAGGACTCTCCCCCGCTTGAGAGTTTTATCTCCAGGGTTCCTGAAGAAAGTTTCCCCCCTGAACCGTTCTTAGCTTGGTTGTAAGGCACTCAAGTAAGGGAAGTTCCCCTCAGAACATTCGCATCCTTGAAGGTTTTGCTTTTCCCTCTGTGCTTCCGGTGCAGGCCTCTAGCTTTGTGGTTGTAAAGAGTGGACTTCCCCTACTTGAGAGCATTATTACCGGTTTCCCGAGATCTGGACGTTGGTTGGTCTTTTCCTCTGTATTCTTTCTTTTTGGCATTTTGACTTGTTGTTTTTCTTGATATCCTGCAGGTGTGGGGTAGATCCGGGGTGGATCTGAGGTAGATCTGGCGTGAGTATCCCCCGATGGAGGAGAAAAACTTGAAGTGTTGACATATAGAGGCGAAGTCGTCAGCTCTTGATGTTTTGCTTTCCCTTTGACCTGCTAAGAAGCAGTTTTTGTATTTGTTTCTCCCTTATCCTGCTAAGAAGCAGTTTGTATTTTGAATTTGAAAATTGGGGATTATGGGTATCCACCCTACTCCCCCCTCTGGTGACATGTGCAATGCTCTGCATGAACATGTTAAATAGCATATGTAATGTAAGAAAGCAATGATTGAAATAAACAAACACAACACCAGGGAATTTCCTAGAACCACATATCTGTTTTATTGATATCATGGCCCCGGACCTCGTTAAAACCCCTGTGGGGAAAAAGAGTATCCGGTCTACAAGTGATTACTCCTGCTAAGTAGCAGTTATACATAGAACTTTTTGAGTGTGTTTATATTCCATGGCCTGGGGAGAGCTCTGCCGTCTGAATCCGACAATGTGTACGCTCCGCCACCCAAGACCTCTGTAACGATAAATGGTCCTTCCCAATTTGCTTCAAACTTGCCCACTGCCTTTAATGCGTCTGCTCTTTTCAATACTAGATCGCCCTTGACCAGCTTTCTTGCTCTGACCCTTTTGTCGTACCCTGCTTTGATGACACTTTATATTTTGCTGCTCTGATTTGCGCTTCTTCCTGCTGTGCTTCCGCCAAGTCGAGCTCAGTTCTTCGAAGGTCGGCGTTATGCTCTGTATCATAAGTGATGATGCGGTATGATTCCAGTCTGGCCTCCGCTGGGATCACTGCATTGGACCCATAGACCAGCGTGAAAGGTGCCTCGCCTGTGGCCGTCTTTGGGCTAGTTCGGTAGGCCTAGAGAACGGTGTCCAACTCCTCCACCCATTTCCCTCGACTCTGGTTCAGCCTCTTTTTAATCCCTTCACAGATTGTTCTGTTGGCTAACTCTACTTGGCCATTTGCTTGTGGATGAGCCACTGAGACGAAGCGCTGAGTGATGTCCATTCGATCATAGAAATCTGCTATCCTCTGCCCTGTAAACTGAGTCCCATTGTCAGACACAATGATTCTCGGTACACCGAATCTGCAACAAATGTTCCTCCAATGAAACGTTCCACTGTCACTTCATCTATCTTGCCCACAGCCTCAGCCTCAACCCATTTAGAAAAATAATCTACTGCCACGATAAGAAAGCATTTTCCCCCCGGTGCTGTGGGCAACTTTCCGACTATATCAATGCCCCATTTGTCAAACGGACATGCCGCGTACATGACACCCATAGGCTCCCCTGGTACGTTGATTCGCCCGTCATGTCTCTGGCAAGCTTCGCACTTGCGGACGAACTATCTGGCTTCCTGATTGATGTGAGGCCAATAGAACCCTGCCCGGATAATTTTGCGTACAAGATCCCGAAATCCCGTATGCCCACCACAGCAACCTGCATGAATTTCTTTCAGAGCAAAATTAGCCTCTTCTGGAGATAAGCATTTTAGTAAAGGCTGAGTAAAAGATCGTTTGAAGAGTTGATCGTTGATTAAGCAGTAATTCTCATAGCGAGCCCTCTGATTTGATTCTCTGCTTAGCCGTTCCCCTGTCTTCAGAAAGTGTATAATCGGAGCCCGCCAATCGTCCCTGATCTCTACCGAGAAAACCTGCGAAGTCTCCATCTCTCTGGTATCACAGAGTAAAATAATTTCATCATTCCAAGTTTGCTCCACCGCACTAGCCATGCGCGCCAATAAGTTTGCTTTCGTATTTTCCTCTCTGGCGATTTTCTTGATCCTGAATTCCATGAACTTTTCTTTCATTTCACTGATTTTGGAATGGTATGCCCTCATCCTCTGATCCTTGATACTGTAAGTCCCTGAAAACTGTTGGGCAACCAACTGAGAATCTGTCTTTATGATGACACACTCGGCTTTGAGCTCGGACAAGATGTGAGCCCCTCTGACCACGGCCTCATATTCCGCTTCATTGTTGGACAGCCGACAAGTGAATTTGATGGCGAACTGGTATGTCCCATAACCCGGTGAAGTGATATAAACCCCGATCCCACATCCCTCTTTCATCACGGATCCGTCCACAAAGGCCACCCAAAACTCTGGTACAGGACGACGAGTTGTTTCTTGTATGAAGTCTGCCAATGCTTGCGCTTTGATCGCTGTTCTCGGTTCATACTCTACGTCATACTCCCCTAAGTCCACAGCCCATTTAACCATTCTGCCCGACAAATCCGGGCGCCCCAAAACTTGTTTGAAGGGAAGAGATGTGCGTACTATCACTCGGTGTGAGAGGAAATAGGGTCTCAACTTTCTGGCCGTAACCATGACTGCCAGAGCAGCCTTCTCAATCTCTGTATAATTCTGTTCAGGCCCTTGTATGATTCTGCTGACAAAATAGATGGGCTTCTGGTGGCTTCCCTCTTCTCTGATAAGCACAGAGCTGATCGCATCCTCCCCCACCGCTATATACAGATACAAGGTCTCACCCGGCACCGGCTTGGTCAGAGTCGATAACTTGGCTAGATAGATTTTAAGATCCTCAAACGCCGCTCTGCATTCCTCTGTCCACAAAAACTTAGTTCCTTTCCTCAGTACTTTGAAAAACGGCATGCTACGTTCTGCCGAGCGTGATATAAATCTGCTCAGAGCAGTGATGCGCCCATTCAGAGTCTGCACTTCTTTGATTCCTCTGGGCGGCGTCATGTCCATAATAGCTTTGACCTTTTCTGCATTAACCTCAATCCCTGCAGGCGTGACCTTATATCCCAAAAACTTCCCTGTTGTGACCCCAAAGGTGCATTTCGCTGGGTTCAGCATAAGCCGATGATCTCTGACCACCGTGAAGATTTCTTCCAGATCGGAAACATGATCTTCTGCCCTGACACTCCGCACAAGCATATCATCCACGTAAACCGAAATGTTCTTTGCCAATTTCTCTTTGAAAATTTTCTCCATCATCCGCTGATATGTAGCTCCCGCATTTTTTAAGCCGAAAGGCATACTTCTCCATCCATATACTCCGCAACAGACGGCAAATGCTGTTTTGGCGATGTCTCCCTTATTCATCCTGACCTGATGGTATCCCTGGTATGCATCCATCATGGACAATAAAGCACACCCTGAAGTGGTATCCACCAGCTGATCGATCCTCGGCAGAGGATAGTGGTCCTTTGGGCAGGCAGCATTTAGATCTCTGAAATCCACACACATCCTCCAGGTATTGGTTTTCTTGGGTACCATCACTGCGTTTGAAATCCACTCTGGGTATTGCACTTCCACAATATGCCCTGCTTCCAACAATCTGTGGACCTGTTCCCTTATTGCCGCGTCCTTCTCTGCCCCAAAATTTCTTGTTCTCTGCTTTACCGGCTTCACCTTAAGGTCCACGTTGAGACAATGCTCTGCCAACCTTCTGTCAATCCCCTTTAAGTCGGTGGTACTGAATGCAAATACGTCTGCATTTCTTCGAAGACAACCAATGAGTTCCTCTCTGACCTGATCACTCATGGCAGACCCAATCTTTGTCTGGAAACCCTCTCTTCCTGGAAACAATTCTATCATGTTGCAGACATCACTGGTGGACACCAGCGCGGTTTTTTCTGTGCTATCTCTGTCTTTTAATAAATCCGCTAACTCTTGGCGTTCCTCTACTAAGGCATGCACCTCGCCCACATTTCCCCTCTTCCGTGTATCTGATCCCTCTGTCATTCTTTCCCTCTTCTGGCCCGATGAGTGTGCAAGCATTTGGACGTGACATGCTTTTGACGCTGTTTGATCCCCACAAACTTCTCCTACTCTTCCCCCCTCGACTGGGAATTTCATTTTCAAATGGAACATAGAGTTTACTGCCCTGAATGCCGTCAAGGCAGGTCGTCCGAGTATGACATTGTACGCAGGTTTGGGCATGTCCACAACTAAAAATCGTACCATCCTTGCTCTGTTGCTGTTGGCTGCACTGCCAAGGATCAACGGCAACTCCACATACCCTAACGGCATAACCATCTCTCCCCCGAACCCAAACAAGGGAGCGTTTGTGGGTTCAATGTGCACTTCTATTCCCATGTTTTGGAGGCATTCCTTGTATAAAATATTCACGGCGCTCCCTGAATCGACGAAGACACGGTGAACCATGCAGCCTGCTATATCCGCCGTGATGACCAGCGCATCATCATGCGGGTACATTAATGTACGTATATCCTCTGCTCCAAAAGTAATCGCCGGCTCCTCTGCCGCACCCGTGATTTCCATGACCCTTTTATGATAATACCCTGTTTTTACTGCTCTGATGACTTGCTTTTTGGCCCGATTTGATGTGGGCGTCCCGCTCTCTCCGCAAATCATGTGCACTTCTCTTCTATATGGTGGAGGAGGGACTTGCCTCTCTGCCCCTTCTCTGCGATTATCCCGGTTGTCATCAGGCCTGCGATCTCTGTTGTTCCCCTGCTCTTGTCGCTGATCCCGGTTATTTCTTTGATCCCTCTGATCTCGCTGATCCCTCTGATCCCTCTGATCTCGCTGATTCCTCTGATCAGTCCGCCTCTGCCCCTCATTTCCTCTATCAACGAACTGGTCGAGATATCCCTGGCGCACCAACAACTCCAGTTGGTGCTTGAGATGTCCGCAATATTTTGTAAGGTGACCGAAGGCATTGTGGTACTCACATAACTTGTTATTGGACCCTTCCTGTGGCGGCCCATTCCGGTAGGTTCCCGGTGCCCGAAAGAACGGTTGGTCTTTTATCAAATGGAAAATTTCCTCTTGTGGCTTATTTAAGGGCGTGTACTCAGTAAACCGCGTAACCTCATTTACAGTGCGTTGTTGAGATGGCATTCCTCCCTGAGGTGGCAATACCCTCGGAGGCAACCCTCTGAATGGGGCCCTATCTTGGTGTCTCTGTCTCTCAGGTGCTTCCTCAGCTTTCTTGACCCTATGCTTATCATTTTCCACCTTTCTCGCCATCTTGGCATCCTCCAACTGCAGGTAACCTGGCAGCCTTGCCATAATGTCATCAAAATCCCTTGCTGGTCAGATTTGCAATTCGTCAAAGAAGATCCCCGGCCTGAGTCCTCTGACATAGGCGCAATTTTTTATTTGTGATTCTGCCTCCGGCACTTCCAGAGCAGCGAGGTTAAATCTTGCTGTATACTCCCGCAGCGTCTCACCTTGATCCTGTTTGATATCCATCAGCGAAAGGGCTGACTTTCCTACCCTCCGCGAACTCGCAAACTGTCGCAGGAAGCGAGTCTGTAAATCTTCAAAAGAGTAAATAGAATTCGGCGGAAGCATTCCAAACCACAACTGAGCTGGTCCAGTCAAAGTGGTTGAGAAAATTCGGCACTTGATGCCCTCCGTGTACATGTGCAGCGTAACCAACCCTTCAAACCGATTGAGGTGCACCTCCGGATCGGTAGTGCCATCATAATCCAGTGAGATGGGCTTGTAGCTTCTAGGTAAGGTGTCTGCCAAGATATCGTCCGAGAAAGGACTGCGGTTGTTGATCGGGTGAAACCTTGACGTCTTAGCTCTCTTGTCTTCCTTATATCTTCCCTGCTCCCTTCTGTCTCTTGGCATATCTCGATCATGACGTTTGTGAGCCCGATGCTCTGGCCTGCCAGAGGAAAACTCCAGCTCCCTTTCTTCTCCCTTTTCGGTGTACCGCGATTTTTCCAGGCGATGAGACTTCTCTACTCTGTAGGACCGTTCAGATCTCTGTTCCTTGTCTTCCCTCCGGGATTTCTCCCTCAGTGATTCTTCCAGATTTTCAAGCTGATGTTTCAATTGCGATACTTGCTTTTTCAACCTTGCTTTTTCCTTCGGTCTCTCCTCTTCAAACAGCAGGGAGACGGATTGACTGTCAGACTCGTCAACCCGCTCTCTTCTGACCACACTATTGAGCCTAACACGGCTCCCCTCTGGTATGACTAACTCTCTGTCAACAGCATCCCCTTGTCCTTCTCCAGGCATCACGGCCTGTTTGTTGATTGCCAGTATATTTGCCTCCTGAACAGCGGGAGGTGGGGCCTCAGTGCCCTGCAGGTTGGCTGCTCCCACTGGGGTAGCTACAGTAGGGATGACGGACATCATGGGAGTTCCCAATGCCTGCCGCATGTTGGCATAACTAAGCAAGGCCATCATTTGCTCTGCCAGCCCAAAGTTGATCGATCCTCCTCCAGACGCGGGAGCTAGATTCGGCAGATCAGAACCCGGTGTGACCAAAGCAAACCTCTGTGCGCTGACATTCAGCCCTGTTGTCGGCGAGGCTGAGATAGCCTGGAATCCCGGTGGCACTGTGAAAGTAGGATTGCCCTGAAGGCCAGTGAACAACGAGGTAGGCACCTCGGTAGTGACAGCAGCGGAGTCAAACTCCTTCTCCAAGTTCCGATGAGCATCAGAGGATCCCATGGTACCTGCATATAAACAGAGTGAGAGAAAAATCCCAGCGACGAAAGCATAAATCCCCCATTCATGGATTGAAGTCCCGATATAAGAAATCCAATAAGAAATCCCCGATACCGGTACAGAGACCGTCAAGAAATTCCCCTCAAAGTAACGCTTATGCACTGGGAAATAAACCCAGGGCATAAATCTAAAGAACAGAACCCGCGTAACGGAGTTTTTCCCCGGTGAAACCGCATTAAGAACCGACGGAAAAAACAGAGCACCAAGAAAACCAGAACAACCATCAAAAGGCTTGTCAGCGTAATTCGTTAGAAATGATAGATAAACAAGAGCTATGTAAGGAAACGAACATCATAACCCAAAATTAACATGATCATGTCCTATAATAACCACAAGGCCTATAAACAACAGGATTACCGCGGCAATCAACCGAATTAGCAGCGTAAGGCAATATTCAAAGCATAGGACGAAAGTTAATTTAAGCAAGCATGAAGGACATCAGTAATTATTCCTTTTAAACACAAATTATCCACCCATCAGCGGCACAAAACCCCATTATAACCACAACAAAGCATTAACCGATGTATTAATAAAACCCGTGAATTAACAGCAAAAAGGTTCATGAAGGAAGAGACAAAGTGCTAAACAATCTTTCATCAGTGTGAAGCCCTTAATCAACAACAAAACCCCACATCCTCCCAAAAACAGAGTAATACTCAACAGCACACAAGCATAATTCTAAGATTATCGGAGAAAACATGAAGATCATCTACAACTATCACGTTTATACATAAAACACCCGTATACTAACAGCATAAACTCAAGATATCAAAGACAAAAGGTCAATCCACCATTCATCGATGCGAAACACTAGATCCGTAAGAAAAAAGCACCCAACATAATCAAAACAGAGCCTCACACCACAATTTTCCCATATAAAACATTAGATCAGTGAAGAAAACATCAATTCTACAAGGAAACCCTTCATCCGTAAACAACTAACCCAAACAAACGGTAAATAAACGTAGAATTCCCCGATTCATGACTTATGCACGTCGCCACCTTTTCCCATGCACAAAAACATAAATCAACGCAAATCATAGCAGAATAATAGCATATTAACCCGGAAGACGCAATTAACCGATCAAAAACAGCTGGGTGTCTGAATTATCGGCTCGATTGGTGCCAACGCCCGCAAATCCGATTGGGATTTCAGATCTGCGTACGCCGGCGACCGTTATCTCACATCTTAGCTCAGTAGCCTTCCCACAGACGGCGCCAGTTGGTGTTTTATGAAACCAACACCTAAAACTACAAAGTGAAATCATAAACTATACCTAGTGCGATTGACTGAAGAAGACGAAGTGAATGATGGAAACTTTGCACTAGAGAGAAAATAGCTGTTATATTCAAAAGTATAAGATAGCGTAATTGTAATACACGAGCTGAGGTCTATTTATAGATTACAATTGAGGGTAAAAAGGTAAAATCAATGCCCACGCATGCTCCTTGCGTGGTCGAAGGGTAGAGAAGTAATTTTGCCTTTACGCGGGAAGTCTCCCGCGTTTCTGACGATCCCACTGATGGAGGTGATCTCTCTGGCGTGGATGACTTCTCTGACGAACGTGATTCCTCTGGCGACGATGACTTCTCTGGCGAAGGATGATTTCTCTGGCGAACGTGATTCCTCTGGCGATGATGACTTCTCTGGCGAAGGATGATTTCTCCGGCGATGAGGATTTCTCTGGCGATGATGACTTCTCTGGCGAAGGATGATTTCTCTGGCGATGAGGATTTCTCTGGCGATGATGACTTCTCTGCCGATGATGATTTCTCTGACAAAAGCCATTCCTCTAGTGGATGAGTTGTCTCTGATGGATGAAATCCCTCTGGTAAGAATGATCCTTTTGACCAGTATGATTCTTCTAGTGAAGATGATTCCTCTGATTTGTATCCTTTCTCTATTCTACACATATTACTCCTCATCAAAAGCTTACATATCAATTGCAGTATAAAATAGCTCAACAAGATAATGATGTAGATAAAATTATATATTTTTTATTTTTAATATAAAATTACGAAAATATCCTAGTAATTTTAAAAAGGGAAAAGGTGCAAATTGGCCCCCGAAGTAGTAGCCCCTATAGCGTATAGCCCCTCTTACTCACTGTGTGTGCAACTAAACCCCTGAACTCCGAGAAAATGGTGCAAATTCCCCCCTCTGACTAACGGCTGTTAACGACGTTAGGTCAGAGGGGGGAATTTGCATCATTTTCTCGGAGTTCAGGGGTTTAGTTGCACACACAGTGACTAAGGGGGGTTTTACGCTATAGGGGCAACTACTTTAGGGGCTAATCTGCACCTTTTCCGTTTTTTAATTAACTCTCATCTCTCTCACTCAGCCCTCTTTCTCTCTCGGCCATTGTACCGCCGCTAACGGTGGTTGAATCACCAAGTTGTTGGATCATCTTTTATCAGCAACACAAACGATTAATCCAATTCCAATTCCAATTCCAATTCCAATTCCAATTCCAATCAAATCGACATTATATAGAAATAGCGAAAATAAAGAGGTTATGATCGTTACATTGTGAGAGGCGTCAAATTTGGCGATGGCGCCGACGCCTTGCCAAACATCACAAACTCGCGAAGCTTCGAGGCGGCTGGCTTGCATCTGCGGCGTGATTTGAGGGCGAACTTCGCGCTGTCTTTTGTTGAAGCAAAGCACAGAGGACGACCGCAAGTTTGAGAGAGAGCAGCCGGTGGTGGTGGGGAGCGTGCGCGGCGCTCTTCGTTTGAAATTCGAGCGGTGGAGGCAGGCCGGTGCTAAGGTTCAATCCTTCGTCCTCTTCATAGGAGAATCGAGCAGGAGGCGGCTCTCCGGTCGGGTGCGGCTGCACTGGAGCCATGGATTGGCTGCTTGCCGGCTTTTTAGCAGCGGTGGCGGCGATTTCGCTGTATTTGAGAGAAAGAGGTGACTCATCTTCGAGAAAAGCTAGGGCTCGCGATCTGTCACAGATTGAGATAGAGAGCATGGGGTGGGTGTCATTGGCGGTAGGCGGCCGGTTCGCCGGATATCGCGGCGGCGATTTTGGACGGAAGGGGGGAACTAGGGCTTGCCCTTGACGTTTGAGCGTGTGCAGCCGAGAGAGCTCCGGGGTTTAGGGCCCAGGAGAGAGGGAAAGGGGCAGCGCCCTCGGCCAGCCTCGCCTGGCCTCGCCGGAGCTTGAATCAGCGGCTGCGGCGATCAGATTTTGGAGGAGGAGGGCTCCCTGTTTTTTTGTGCGTTACTTTTTGAGAGAAAAGAGAGATGATAGATAATTTTTTTTAAAAAAAAGGGAAAATGTGCAGATTAGCCCCTGAAGTAGTAGCCCCTGTAGCGTAAAACCCCCCTTAGTCACTGTGTGTGCAACTAAACCCCTGAACTCCGAGAAAATGGTGCAAATTCCCCCCTCTGACCTAACGTCGTTAACAGCCGTTAGTCAGAGGGGGGAATTTGCACCCTTTTCTCGGAGTTCAGGGGTTTAGTCTTCAGGCTTAGGGTTTAGTTTACAGGGTTTAGGGTTTAGTTTATAGAATTTAGGGTTTAGAAAATATAATACTTTATATTAAATGAAGGTAAATACCTATATTTATATAAGTATACATTTGTGCGAATAAATGTATATTTCATGCTTATTAAAAGTAATAATTATTATAAACAAATGTAATAATTTAGGATTCAGGATTTTGGCTCTGGCCATGGGTCGGGTCGGAGCGGACCCGTCGCACTGGAGTGTGACCGCCGCATGCAAGACCGGCCCTTTATTTTAACCAAAATATTACTCCTACGTCTTGTTTCTTTTCACATAGCCTCCGCATATTTCATATTTCCTCCTTCTCTCTCTTTCTTCCATCCATGTCACTAATAAAATACTCACATAACTGCGTTTCTTCCATCCTTTTTCCACATTTTTCTCAAATATCGATTTAGGACATGTTTGGATGAAGAGTTCAATTAGTGCATTGACAATTCAATTGGCATCACATGTTTGGTATTAAGTTTTCTAGTAAAATATCTAATACGCCAACAAAAGTATATATATAATTAATTTTCAATCACGTGTCAAATATGAACAATATAATATATAGTGTTAATAGACAAAAGTGCCTCATTCCTTATTCATATTTTGAAAAATGCCCACCCTTATCATGCAAAGCTATCCATGCCCTAAATTACTAAATAACCCTTAAGTGGGTCAACATCTTTTGTAATCATTTCGGCAGTCTTACACATCTTACACATTTTTTAATTTCAATGCATTTTTTTACAATAATTTGTGATGTTGACCGAAATGATTACATTGAGTGCATGCAATAATTTTTTTTACACTGTATATATATAGTGTTCATATCTTTAAATTGTAAAGGGAAAAGGTGCAAATACACCCTCCTAGGTGTAGCCCTTATAGCGTATACCTCCCCTTACTCTATGTGAGTGCAACTAAACCCCCAAACTAAAAAAAAACGGAGCAAATAAGCCCCTCACCCTAGACGCCGTCTTCTCACCGTCAGTCAACCTATTTTTTTTTTTTAATTTGCTGTGGGGCCCACCCAAATTCTCATCCAATTTTTGAGGACCAGAATCAACACAAATGGTCGCCGAAAAAGTTAAAACGGCAATGGGATTGCAGAAATCGCCAGCTCAAACGAAGACCCAGCCTGACGCCTCCACGCCGAGCTCCGGCAAGCACCAGCCGCAGGGCCAGAAAGGCTCTGGTGCCGGCTTCTCCCGCTCATTCGGCGTCTGAAATTCCCCTAAGAGAAGAGTCTATATTTCGTGCTGGTGAATCCGGAATTCGAAGCCCCAACGAAGAAGATGAGGGCGGCGCTGCCGCCGGAGGTTTCTATGTCGAACCACGTGTAGAACTGCAGCCAGGCGGGGGCTCTGGTGGCATCGGTGCTGCAAGGTGACCTAATTGGATTGGGGAAGGCGCTGTCGTCGGATAATATTGATTGTATCCTGCAATAAAACTATTTTACCCTATTGAAATTTCAGTCAATTCGCCATTAATCAAAATCTTACTAATAAGCCAAAAAACCTTCATTTCCATTTTCTCCCTTTCTTCCTATTTTCTCTGCACGCGGCTTCAGAATCCACAGTTTTTCCCTTTCTTTCCTTTTTTCCGTTTTATACGATTCTGAAATTCAACGATACAATCACCATAAGCATACCCCAGAATTCAATTTATTGAATTTCATCTGTACATTGAAAAAAAAACTGTTCTTGATTTTAAATTCATGGCATCCGCGGCGATATTCTCGTCGCTGAGGCGGCGGAGTTCACCGTCACTGGAGGCGTTCCTGGCACCGGTGGATCTACCAAACGCCCAAAATCGAGCCACAGCAAATTAAAAAAAAAAATAGATTGACTGACGGTGAGAAGACGGCGTCTAGGGTGAGGGGCTTATTTGCTCCGTTTTTTTTTTTGAGTTTGGGGGTTTAGTTGCACTCACATAGAGTAAGGGGAGGTATAGGCTATAAGGGCTACACCTAGGAGGGCTTATTTGCACCTTTTCCCAATTGTAAATATTATCGATCGGACATTAATTAACACTTAAACAATATATTAAATTAAATTCAGCAAAATAGTAAAAATTAATATAAAGATACAAATAGATAGAATAAAAACTTTTATGTCGATATAGCATCGATCCGGCCGGTGAAATGGCCAGAGAAATGAATCGGACCGGGTACATTTCAGGTAAACAATGACCCGGCCGGACACATTTGTCCTTGAAAATTACCGGCCGGATAGATATTATTTAGGCATAAAATATTCTATGTTATTCAATTTCATAAAAAAAAAAAGGTCAAGAAGCTAATAATATATATCCATGCGTATCTATCTTAATTTTTTTATTTTATTTCCCTTTAATATCTTAATTTCAATACATATAATCTTTGAAATTATTTGTATATATATATATATATATATATATATATATATATATAGGGAGAGGTTCAAATAAGAACCACTAATAAAATAAGAACGGAGAACCATTTTAAGCCATTCGATCATCAAGATCTACGGTGGATGCATCATCTTGGTGGGTGGATGCAGGTGCTGGGTTCGAATCCTGAAGGGAGCAAAAAAATTATTTTTTTCGGATGCATTAAATTTAATAGCGGATGCATTAATTTGTATAGCAGATGCAGTAATTTTATTGGTTCTTATGTTCTCACGATAATTGTGGTTCTCACTATAACCGCACCCTATATATATTTTAAATTTAAAGATATGGATTAATTAACACGATATATATAGTGTTATATACTATACTATACTATATATCAACATTCAAGAATAACACAATATATATATATATATATATATATATATATATATATATATATAGGAATGGGATCATATAGATCCCAATGCTTATAATAGATCCCTAGATCCAAATCTTGACCACACATTTATGACATGTGGCGCATCAAGATGGTGACACGTGGCAAGGATTCCAAGGCAAAATCTGGAGGGGTAAAATTGGAATGTAATTTTCGGATTTAATAATTAAAAAAATATATTTTTTTTAGATTTTCTCAAAATAGATATATTTTAGATGCATATAGTTTCACACAAAGATGCATAAAGTTTTCACATGAAATGCATAACTTTGAACAGAAAAATGCATTTAATTTTTCCAGTTTTGGTATTTTCACCACCCCACCCCATACCACCCCCCAATCCAGCCCACACCACCCCCCAACCCTCCCCATTACCACCCCCCAAAAATATGCATGTTTCACATGCATATAAAATCAAACAAAAATGCATAAAGTTTTCACATAAAAATGCATTAAATTATACAAAAAATGCATTTCATTTTAATAAATCTGGTAGTTTCGCCACCCACCCCTGCCCCCCCCCCCCCCACCCCCCCCCCCCCCCACCCCCACCCCCCCCCCCAAATTTTTTTTTTTTTTTTTCAAAAACTGATTTTCTAATTGCTGGCCCCCCCACCCACCGACCCCCCACCCCCACCCCCCCCCCCCCAAAAAAAATTTTATTTTTTTTTTTTTTTAAAAACTGATTTTTCAAAAAAAAAAAATTTTGGGGGGGGGGGGGGTCAGTGGTCAGAAAATCAGTTTTTGAGAAAATAAAATTTTTGGGGGGGATTTTGATGGCCACGTGTCACCATCTTGATGCGCCACATGTCATAAATGTGTGGTCTAGATTTGGATCTACGGATCTATTATAAGCATAGGGATCCACCGGAACCCAACCCTATATAATATATATATATATATATATATATATATATATATATATATACTCAAAATCCGTCCCAAATAAATGCATGCTTGTTACCCAAAAAAATCATGCATGTTACCAAGTGAATTATGCAAGAACCGATACATAAAGGACAAAAATATCTTTCTAAAAAATTTGATTATCTTTTGATAGACATAAAGCCGATACAATCGGCTTCAATCACTTTTTTTTCGTCCATATATCTTATCTCTATTTAACACTATATTTACCTTCCTTCACTAGGGTTTTTTCCTCACCAATATATACATATGGGCTTCTTCACTTTTTTTTACCCACCGAGAGAGTTCAAAATATTGAAGCACGTCGGACACAAGCTTCTTCATCATCCATGGCATCTTCTTCACAGGTTTTTATTTTTAATTTTCATGAAATTGAATAGAATAGAATAATTTATGCTAAAAAACGATCGGTCCGGCCGGTGAAGTGGCCGGATAAATTGGTCCGGCCGAGTACATTATTTAAATGAAACATACGGCCGGATTGATTTTTCCGGGAACTTCACCGGCCGGACCGATCGTTTTTTAGCATAGACTATTCCATTTTAATTAGTTGTATGTTTATATTAATTATTAGTAATTTACTGAATTTAATTTAATTATATTTGTTTAAGTAATCATTATTGAATTATTATTGCGAGTTTTGCTGGGTATTACATTGCATTGTTTATGTGTGTTTTGTGCAATTTAATAAAATAAAGTATTTTATGCCTATAGAGCAACTATCCGGCCGGTACTATGCCCGGAATAATGCGTCCGGCCGGAACAGTTTCAATCTGAAATGTACCCGGTCGGATACATTTTACCGGACACTTCACCGGCCGGATAGTTGCTCTTTAGGCATAAAATACTTTATTAAATCTATCTGTATGTTTACGTTAATTATTACTATTTTACTGAATTTAATTTAATTATAATTGTTTAATTATTAATTATTGAAACTATTATTGCTTGGTATTAATTAAATTGCTGTTTTTTTAATATTTTACTGAATTTAATTAAATTGCTTGGTATTAATTGCAGTTTAATATTTTACTGAATTTAATATTAAATTGCTGAATTACTCGAATTTTACTGAATTTAATATTAAACTGCTGAATTTTACTGAATTTAATTGCAGTTTAATATTAATGAATTTTACTGAATTTTAATATTACTCGAATTACTATTTTAATATTTTATTGAATTTTACTATTTTACTCGAATTTTACTATTTTACTGAATTACTGAATTTTAATATTTTACAGAATTTAATTGCAGTTTAATATTACTGAATTTTACTGAATTTAATATTAAATTGCAGTTTAATTAAATTGCTTGGTATTACTTGGTATTAATTAAATTGCAGTTTTTTAATTATGTCTATTTGTATTATTTTTTAATATTTTACTGAATTTAATATGGTTTTCATTTTGTAAATGAATAGGCGCATGTCCCATATCTTCGTCCCGACACTATTGACCAATGAATAGGCGAATGTCCCATATCTTCGCATTTTCCGGAGCTGGTTGAAACTTTAAATGTGGTCGGCGAACGGTGCAATGAAGGGTTATTGGGAAGATTTAGAGCATCATGTTTTGGGCATTTCACTGATTGGAGGCCCCCCGAAGAGCAATAGAACATTACACCAGATTGTATCGAGGCAGATTGTGTCAGAAACCGATGAGATGTGCTTCTTTCTGTGCGGAGCACGAGTCAGATTTTCCCCTGCGGACTACGCATTAGTGATTGGGCTCAATTTCGGGGGATCGATGTTCGATGCGACTTTACAGCACGACTGCAATCGCGTGGAGGCATACTGACGATTCTGCGGTGGGCGAACCATGACAATACGGGCGCTCATCAAACGCGTGTGCAATTTGGATCGTCGAGTGGATGATGAGGATGGGAGCCTGTACCTTCGTGCTATCCTCGTGTGTGTGGCTCACACCCTTGTTCTTGGGTTGGATGCACGGGTACAGCCGTGGCTTTGGGTGTTGGTGGATGATCTCGCTGCATTTGATAGATTCCCCTGGGGCGCGTATTCGTATAAGATGTTATGCCATTATACGACAGAGATAGGAACCGGCGAGAAGTATCACTTCTACGGTCCTTCGTGGGCTTTATATGTCTGGGCATTGGAGCGCGTCCCGGGCCTCAGACAGATGGTGGTAGCATCTAGCGGTGATCCAACAGCGCACCCTCGCAGTTTGCACCTTATACTTCATGCCACTCAACCTTTGTGCAGTGTATCGATGACTTTTTTGGACTTCAATAGCTACCCTTTTACCGGCCTCAGCAGTCAAGCCTTGCTCGATTTGTTGTGCAGCCCTTAGTCGCTCGCTGAACCATTTCTCAATAACAATTCTGATTGCCTCTAACATCGAGCAGATAGGAAGTCTTCTTGCCCACAACAATCTGAAATTAAAAGCTTCAGCAGCATTTGATGTCATAAAACGGTAGCGTCGCACAGGCATAGGACACATCGAACGAGCCCACTTTTCCGACCCAATCCCCATTAGTTTATCGTACGCGGCTCTCTTCATAACCTTCAGGGCGTTCATAGCCCTAGTGAAGTCGGACTTCTCGTACGCAAATGCAGCTTGTCGATACACCTCGACCACTGCCTTACTGTAATGCTTCAGGTTATTTTGCAAATGGTAGTAGCATAGGCCGTGGGTGGCATTTGGTAACTCATTCCTGATAGCATTGGCAATGGAGATATGTTGATCAGAGACAATCAAAAGTGGATTGGCTTGGCCATAAACACGTCGAATGCGTGACATGAAATAAGTCCACGATTCATCGTTCTCTTTCGGGCCAACACCATACGCGAGTGGGAACAAACTCTCGTTGTCGTCCTTCGTCACTGCAACAAACAAAATACCCCTATTCTTGCCCTTCAAGTGTGTGCCGTCAACGACAATCACTGGCCGTAAGCTGAACATGAAAGGGGTAGCCGAAGCTGTAAGAGCAACAAATAAGTGTTTGAATCGGCCATCATCGTCAACTTCTCACTCCACCATCGAACCGGGATTGGATTGTCTCAACATGTATAAGTACTTGGGCAGCATCTCGAAGGACTGATCATGTCGACCATAAACCATCTCAGTCGCTCGATTACGGGCTCGCAATGCAACATCGTACTTGATCTGTACGCCAAACTCACGTCGCAACTCCAGCTGGATGGCCTTCGGCTTCAAGATCTCGCAGTCGTCGTGTATTTTCTGTGCTAAATATGCTGCGATGACTTTTGCGGGGGACCTTTATTCGCGCTACGCGCCCTAGCTCACCGTCGCATGAGTGCTCATTGGTGAACTTATACACTCCCCAAATGGCTCCATCTTGTGACGATGCATGGAGCTTGAAGGGGCACGTATCTGAATGCTTGCGTTTGAAGTAAATTCGTCTGCTGTCTGATTTGGTGACAGAAAATTCCTTGCCCTGCTTCATGTTCCACTGTAAAAGCCCGCAATCCCTAAGAATGGCTTAACCGGGGTTATGACTCGGGAAGGGGATTAAGAAGCGG
This sequence comes from Salvia miltiorrhiza, assembly GCF_028751815.1. Taxonomy (NCBI): domain Eukaryota; kingdom Viridiplantae; phylum Streptophyta; class Magnoliopsida; order Lamiales; family Lamiaceae; genus Salvia; species Salvia miltiorrhiza. The sequence goes on along the minus strand of NC_080389.1, from coordinate 38,633,250 downwards.
GGAAAGAAAGGGGCATTTACTTAACAATCAAACATTTTACGAAAAGAGACATTTATTATATAACACTAGGATCATAACTGATCACTTGGACAAAAACAAGACGTTCGTTTGGGAAGGCTCGTCGAAGTGGATTACCCAACAAAAGAGTATCATACTTAATATAAAACATTAGCATAATCAGAGTATCTTGCAGCGGAAATACGTGTGAGTTATACATATGAAGATGTATACTCAAGGTTACATTATTATTTTATGTCAAAAGGTACATCCGCTCAACTCCACTCCATTCCATCACCTGCTCAACCTGCACATTAGGAAAAACAACATGCAGGGCTGAGTAAAAATATTCAGTGAACATATGCCGGAAACATCACATTTTATATCATTTATTGTACTGCCAACAGTAACACACAGGGTTTTACTTGAAGGACCTGTGCTTACTAAACATTTTCTTTCATTTCATAAAGTTGGATGCGCATCCCATTTTCAGTCTATATGATCCATATCTGTTCCTTTTACACGCCGGGAAGGAGGCCTCCTTCCACGGACGCCAAGACCGGTCGCAAGCGACACACAGTCTCCATGAGTGTACACGTTAACCCTTACTAGCAAACCTTCGTCTAGCGTAGGGTCCGAATTCGATTTCCTTTATAGTTGGCGAACCAACACAGATAGGATACATACATAAAACATAAACATTTTTGGCAGACAATCATTTCATAAACATTTCCTTTCCTTTCATAAGAACCATTTAATCATTTCCATAAACATTTCATTTAATAAGAACCATTTACCCTTTAAAATATCACAGTTATATCATGTCATTCATTTCATTTCGTATAAGAGGCCTGTATGCAGGGGATCTCTATATACGTGTTTTAAGAAAGCCCACCTTATTCGTTCCCACAACGAGCGTAGAGTTACTTCCCTCTTTAGCTATCACTTCCCGCCTGGACCTTTATTGACGAAGAATCGATAAGTTCGAGAAGAAGTCGTGAAAGAAAGGAAGATAGGTCTCTAAACTAAACTATCTCCTTTTTAATGATTTTAGGGTTCTAGCATCCATATTAATCTTGTCTCGTTCAAAACCTTAAACTCAAAACATTTATCACATAACTAACATTTAGGTTCGAAACCGTTTATTCGAACATCAACATGCGCATCAATCATAATTCGTTCTATTCATGTCATCAAGTCAAATATTCTGTCATTTAATATCACATAGACAAATCATATCATCATAGATCATGCTTTCTCATACATAAAACAATTTAATCCTTTTCAAATAAACTATATTAATAAGCCTTTTGAAAGGAATTCATCAAATAAGAGTTTAACTCAAAATATTTTATTTTAAAACCACTTATAAAAATACTTGAAATAAAAGAACTCTATTGAAATAATTAATTTAAAGGTCATATATAAATAAATTAATCAAGTCCAATTTAAATTAAATAAATAAAGACTCAAATAATTTAAATAGATATAAGCCCAAAATAATTAAGGTCCAAACATTTTATAAAACAATTAAATCATATGGCCCAACAGTTTAATTAAAGAAGCCCATCAGATTATTTTTTTTTAGGCCCAAGCATTTAAATCAAAGCCCAAATTCAATTTTAATTAAAGAATGGCCCAATCCCATCCTTCATCCTTTAACCTATCTACACACACCATTTCACATTCAAACACACACACAAAGCTGCGCTATCATCCCTCCCTCTCTCTCTCGGACGATCTGTCCGCCGCCGCCGCCGTTCAATGGCGGTGCCATCCGGACGGAGGCCGGCGTCGGCTCCTCTCATCTCTCCCTGAACTCTCCCCCTCTCTTCTCCTCTATCCCTCTCGCCTCTATCGCTCATCTCTCTATCTCAAGACAGCCGGAACAAGGCGGCAGACAGCCACCTTCCACGATGCGCCGCCGCCTGGTTCTCCTCTCCGGCGACACGGCCGCCATCTCCATCTCCATCTCCATCTCTTCTATTTCTCTCTCTACACGCCCTGACTCTATCCCTTTCTACACTCTCATACGCGCACGGACTCGGCGTAAGCCGCGCCGCCGCCGGAAACAAGACAGCAGACGTCCCACCGTGGTGCGCCGCCGCCTGATCCTTCTTCTCAGTCGGAGCCACCTCCGCCTCACCTGAAATCGGTAAACCCTAACTCCCTGTTCTCTTTTCCTTTTTATTTTCCTCATCTTCTTCATTTTAATTAAAAGCTGAAACCCTCTCCTCTTTCCCCTTTCTAGCAGAACAGAGCCAAGGCTCCGCTGCCTTCCGTTGACCATCGGCAGCCACCGCGGCTGCCGTCCCCTGACCTCGACTCACACACACAGCAGGGTTCAAGCCACAGTTCAGTCGAACACTTGGCAAATAGGATTTGAGCATAAATCAAATACTGTAAATGATCAATTGTAAATTGTACACAAACATTCATTCATGTAAATTAATCCTTCATGTAATTTCAGTTTCAAAATACATGTGTAAACGTATTGGTGATTGTTGGTTCTCTGTAAAAGTGAAATAGGGGAAAACCTTGGATTGGTGGTGAATGTTGCTTGTCTCTGCAGAATTGATATATCACATAAGTTAGAATTATTGTGAAGAAGAATTGAATGAGATGAATAATCTTCACTCTATTACCTTATAATGTGTTGGGGTGAAACTTGCAGCAGAGGTGGGAATGGGTGAGGTGAGATAGTGGAATAGGTTTTTGTCACGACCGGTCCTAATTAAGGATAATTAAGCCGGGAAATCGTGGCTAATGGAGGGAGATTAGAAGCGGGGTAGAAAGGGGAATAATCAAACAAGAAAGGATCGTATTTCATCATTGTTAACAACATGGATATCTATAATATAACAGAGTTTTTGTCGTATAGACTCAAATAACTAACAAGTTCGGATAACTCCGACTTATCCAAAATAACATAAAACTTCTGAGTACGCAGCGGAATAAGGTTCTGATTACATGTATGAAGACATGTAACCCTAAAGTTCATTAATACATAATAAGACAAAAGAGTCCCGCTCGTCACTTCATCACCATCGGCAGTTGCTCAACCTGCACATTTAGAAATATATGCAGGGCTGAGTACAAAAGTACTCAGTGGGCACATATGCCTACTATGAAATATAACATGCTTCGTAAAGTTGTAAATTGTCATGCCATCATAAACAGTACAGCAAGGGAGTTTTTCGCTAAAAAGCCCAAGCTTACTAAATTCATTTGTGATTCTTAAAGTTCGTCTGCAGACTAAGTTCTCTTGTAATCTATCATATCTGGAACTGTGTGCCGGAGAGGTGGCCACCTCTCACGGACACTTGACCGGCCAACCCGCTAGATGACTCACGGTCACTGGTGTACACTAGCCCTGGCAGGATAGCTATCAACTGCTCAGGACCCGAATTCGATTGCATAATAACTGGCAAAGCCACATCAGATAGATATCATACCAAACATTGAAACATTTATGGCAAGACAACATTTGAAATAATTTTCAGTTCAATGATTTTGCAATGAAATAACTGTTCAAACATAACATTAAACTCATTTGATATATATATGAAAGTAACCCACCTGATAGCAAAGCTTTGCTACATATTAGTGACTCCTTGACGAGCTCTTATTCTTGCGCTCGACCTTTAATCCGAGAAAATAACGTAAGACTTTAAATCGAGGGAAAATTCTCAATTAAATGAGAATGCGTAATTAAACTATGCATGAATCTCGTATGCATGAACTATTATTCTGAGATAATAATCAGGGAATTTCTATTGTTAATCCAGGCTATCGGATTTAAACAAAAGCTAAGTCTCGTCTCATGAAGCCGGATAATTAACAAAAATTAATCCGTTCTCTTCGGGGTGTTCTAATCCGTCAATTAAATAAACCCCGCTCCTCGTAGTCAATAGAAAATAAATACTTCAACTTATTCGCTTTATAATCTCATAATTAATCGGGCTTAATAAATAAGAACAAGTAATGTTATAAAATTAAAAAAAAAAATAAAATAAAAAGGCTCAACATAAGGCACATAAGAATCACAATCAAACATCATCAAAACATGCTCTGCTTTTACACTGACTCAACTTCAAAATTTAATCTGTTCTGACTCAGACATCTCCTGGACTCGAGACTCATACCGAAAGAAAGATCTTCGAGTCTAGTTTCATATAAAAAAAATAGAGTCGAAAACTCCAAGTGGTTTGAGAGATATGACGTTTTTACCACGATCTACCATGTTCGGCAGTTTTGAACAATCGAAAACTTGTATTTTTGAAAAATAGTAAACGTTGTCAAACTGGGCTCAACTTTGGTGGATATCTAAATAACACAATAAGGTTAATACCATAAAAATTTGGAAAGCTAGATCACCCAGGAAGCTACTGAAATAAATGACTCTTTTCTCTGTTCTCTGAAATTCTCAGTAGTAATGTGCAGTTTAGGGTTTACATTTTGAAGAAGTATCATACGAAGTTGGAATGGCTTGAAATTTTACCAGGGTACTCAAGACTCATGTAGGGACTTGCTATAAAATTTTCAAAGCTGTTAGACATCGACAAACCGTCGATCACAGTAGGTCAGTAGGCCTACGAAATTCATATTTATAAGTCCTTAAAAATAATTTATATAAATCAAGAAATAATAGTTTAATCCCAAAAACATTCATTAAAAGTCCATCCTAATTTAAATAAAGAACGGATCTCATTTAAAATAAATAGTCCCAAACTTGTTACGCACATATACTAAATCTTTCACGAAACATCCTTTAAAATAAACTTTGATACATAGAAAATAATTCAACAACTTGAGCTCTTAAGGGGTTGTTTTACAACAGACACCAAATCTACCTCGGATCTCCAAATGAGGCTCCAAAAGACATTCTGGAAACTAGACATTTCAAGGATCATTCTCCAATTTGAATCGAATGAAAAACAATTCAAACGAGCAAGATATGCCCTCTCAAAGATGGGTATTTAACAAGCAAAAATCTGTAAATTTCATATTTCCAGATTACAACCAAGTCAGTGGGCTTTCTTTAAAAATTCATATCTCCCTTTACAAAACTCCACTGGGAACCCCAAAGGTCAATCTGGAAACTAGGGAAGAGATCATAACACTCTCCAGTTGGATTTACTCTAAGAACCTTCATGGTTTAGAAGATATGACTATCTAAAGTTCAGTGCACAAAAAGAGTTCAAGTTTGGCAGATTCAGAACATAAATCGGAAAAACCACTTTAAGCTTCACCAAAAATTCTAAAACTGAACAAGTAAGTTCCCAACATGTCAGTGAATATTCAGTAGAAAGATAGGCTTGAGAATCAAATATTTAAGTCGGCCTTTTCCACCTCAAAGTCGTAGGTTTGTAAAATCTACTGGATGGTACATGGAATAAGAACTAGATTTCAAGAATTTATACCGGTTGTTTCCCTTACTCAAAAATGGTGAGGCCGATGTCAAAAGAAAGATACGGGAGTCTAGAGTGACATATTCAAGTTTCAAAGGTTTTCACCGAGTGAAACTTTACTTATGATCTCCCAAAGATTGTTTACCAAAAATGTATTCCAGATGGGCAGTGATGTTTACAAATTCATAAATAAATCATGCGAGCTCTAAATATTCTGAAATTTTACCAAAATATATAAAATGTATGAAAGATGATACACAATTAATTTGGGAATTTTTGGGAACCGTTTGGATGGCTGGAATCGCCTTGCAAAACACTGCCGGAGCAGTGTGCTTATGGCAGATTCGCTGCCTTACCTCATGCACGGTTTTTCACCCAATAAACTCTAGCTTCGAGTGTTGGGGTACTACTGGACTGGAGCAGCTTGAAATCTTGGCAAAGTAGTTAAGCCAAGTCTTCCTTCTCTTTGTGATTGCTGGTGCGAAATGGAAGGAATGGGTGAAGTGTTGGAGTTGATGGGGAGCAAAGGTAGTGGAGATGGTGGGGAGCATAGGGTAGTGGAGTTGATGGAGTGGGGAACAAAATTAATGGAAAGAAAAAGAGAAGAAAAAGAAAGGAAAAAAAAATGTAGAGGAGAATTATTGATGTATTTTCTCTGTCTCGGTGATTCTGTAACTGTAAGATGGATCGTGTGCTCGTATATGCTTGATACTGTTTATTTAAATAAATCTCGTATTTCGACATGTGATTTCTCACTAAAACCGATAAATTATAAAATGAATCTAAATTAAATCCGTAGATTTAATTCGTTCGTTGTTCTGATATCTAAATTAAATCCGCAGATTTAATTAACTTCCTGAGTCGGAAATAATTCACGATCTGAGTAAAAATAAAATCAAATTTCATCTCGCTTAAATAAATAACGTGACTTTGCTAAGTCAGTTATAACTCTGAAATAATATCATTAACTGCTTTAACAATATAAATTCAGGATCATAAGCTGAATTCATATTAGGATAAAAACCGTTTTCATTCACTGATGAACAAAAATAAACACTCATTACTGGATTTAAAATATATAAAAGAGCGGGTCACTACATACTACCCCTCTTAACAAAAATTTCGTCCCGAAATTTGCATATTTCTTCTAAAACAGTTCGGGGTATTTCTCCTTCATTTTGTCTTCAAGCTCCCACGTGGCTTCCTCTTGTCCGTGGTGTCTCCATAAGACTTTCACTGATGTGATTGCCTTATTCCTGAGTTGTTGTACTTTTCGATCTAGAATGACCTCTGGTCTCTCTTCATAGCTCAAGTCTGGGCAAATGATGATCTCTTCTTGGTGGATTATGTGCTTTGGATCGAAAACGTATTTTCTGAGTTGTGATACGTGGAAAACATTGTGAACGTTTCCAAAGCTTGGCGGTAACGCCAACCTATAGGCTACTGGGCCTATTCTCTCCAAAATCTCATAAGGTCCTACAAATCGGGGCCTAAGTTTTCCCTTGACACCAAACCTAGTTATCCCCTTGGTAGGAGATACCTTTAGGAAGACCTTGTCTCCTATTTCAAAATGTAACTCAGTTCGACGTGCATCAGCGTAAGATTTCTGTCTATCTTGTGCCTCCTTTATTCGCCCTCTGATCTGGCGGACTATCTCAACCATCTCATTGACTATGTCTGGTCCTAAAACTTTTCTCTCACCCACTTCATCCCAATAAAGCGGTGATCTACATTTTCTTCCATATAATGCCTCATATGGTGCCATATCGATAGTCGCCTGGTAACTGTTATTATAGGCAAATTCAATCAATGGCAGCACTGTTTCCCAACTTCCACCCCTGTCTAACACCACTGTTCTCAACATATCTTCGAGGGTCTGAATTGTCCTTTCAGACTGCCCATCTGTCTGCGGGTGGAAGGCGGTGCTGAAATTTAGCCTCGTGCCTAACTCCTTTTGTAAGCTCATCCAAAATCTAGAAGTAAATTTTGAGTCTCGGTCTGAAGTGATTGACACGGGTACACCGTATAAGCGTACAATCTCTCGAACATACAACTGAGCTAGCTTGTCTGACCCGTGTGTGATCGGTATTGGTATAAAATGAGCACATTTTGTGAGTCGATCCACTATTACCCAAATAGCAGTGTTTCCTCTCTTTGTTTTGGGCAAACTGGTCACAAAATCCATTGCGATGTGCTCCCACTTCCATTCTGGAATTTCCAACGATTGTAGTTTTCCATATGGCCTTTGGTGTAAGGCCTTCACCTGTTGGCATGCCAGGCATTTCTCCACAAATGACGCTATGTCTCTCTTCATGCCTTCCCACTAAAAGTGTTTCTTTAGGTCCTGATACATCTTAGTACTCCCTGGGTGGGCAGTATAAGGGTATCGTGAGCCTCACTCATGATTTTATCCTTAAGCTCATCATCGTGGGGGATGCATATCCTTCCCTCAAAGAGGATAGCATTATCTGATGCTTCTTGATAATTCTTGACGCCTCCTTTCCTTACTGTTTCCCGTAGTTTTTCCATCTTCCCGTCTTTTCTTTGTGCTTCTACGATCGTCTTCCTCAAGTTAGGTACCGTTGCCACAACGCTTGCTATCGTCCCTGGTGGTTTAACCACTTCTATGCTCATTTTGCTAAATTTCCTTATGAGCACCGTCTCTCGAGTGATGAGAGCTCCCAATTTAGATTGAGTCTTACGACTCAATGCATCAGCCACTACGTTGGCCTTACCCTGGGTGGTAGTTAATACCACAGTCATAATCTTTCACTAGTTCGAGCCATCTCCTTTGTCTCATATTAAGGTCCTTTTGCTCGAAAAAAGTACTTCAGACTTTTGTGGTCTGTGAATATTCTCACACCTAACTCCATATAGGTGGTGTCTCCAAATCTTCAGCGCATGCACCACTGCAGCTAACTCCAGATCATGAGTCGGGTAATTCAGTTCATGTGGCCTAAGCTATCGTGACGCATATGCTATCACTCTTCCTTCTTGCATTAGTACAGCAACCAAGTCCATTTTTGGACTCGTCTGTGTAGATCACAGTATTCCTTATCAGCTGTTGGGACGGCTAACACTGGTGCCGTAGTCAACTTTTCCTTGAGTTCTTGGAAGCTCTTCTCGCACTCCTCTGTCCAAGAAAATTTTATTCCCTTCCTGAGTAGTTGCGTCATTGGCCTTGCAATTTTGGAAAATCCTTCCATAAACCTCCGATAGTAACCTGCCAATCCTAAGAAACTTCTTATCTCAATTAGGGTTAGTAGGCGATCTCCATTCGCGCACCTGCTTGCACTTTTTCAGGGTCCACTTTAATCCCTTCTGATGACACAATATGTCCTAAAAACGTGACTTCGCTGAGTCAAAACTCGCACTTGCTGAATTTGGCATAAAGGCGCTCCGTCCTCAACGTTTCTAGAACAATTCTCAGATGTTCCTCATGGTCTTTCTCGTTCTTCGAGTAGATCAGGATGTCATCTATAAACACCAAGACAAATTTATCTAAGTACGGATGAAACACTCGATTCATGAGGTCCATGAATACAGGATGGCGCATTAGTTAGTCCCGAATGGCACAACTACAAATTCATAGTGGCCATACCTAGTTCGAAATGCCGTCTTAGGTACGTCTTCTGGTCGAATCTTTCAGCTGGTGATAACCAGACCGCAAATCAATCTTCGAGAACACGCTTACTCCCTTGAGCTGGTCGAAAAGGTCATCTATCCTTGGTAAAGGATATTTGTTCTTCAGTGTCACTTTGTTCAGTTCCCTATAGTCTATGCACATTCGCAATGTGCCATCCTTTTTCTTCACGAAAAGTACGGGTGCACCCCAAGGTGATACACTTGGCCTAATGAATCCAAGTTCCAAAAGTTCTTGCAGTTGTATCTTGAGTTCTTCCAACTCTTTAGGAGCCATTCGGTATGGTGCCTTCGAAATGGGAGCTGCCTCGGGCTCCAAATCAATGGTAAACTCAATTGGTCTGTCCGGTGGTGGCCCTGGTAGAATCTCTGGAAATACATCTGAAAAATCCCGTACAATTGCTACATCTTCTATGCTCCTTTCAGTTCCCGGTTCTCCGTGCAAGTATACGAGGTAAGCTGGGTATCCCTTCTTCATCATTCTCGTTGCTTGTAGAGCGGAGGTGATCATCTTTCTTCTTCCCATGCTAATTCCGTGGAAATGTGACGGCTCCCTTCCTGGGGTCGAAATGATATCCGTCTTTCATTACATAGGATGGTGGCGTAATTTTCAGCCAGCCAGTCCATTCCTAGAATTATGTCCACGTCTCTCATCGGTATAACATATGAGTTGTGCACCACCATCTTGAGTGATCCTATGTTCAATTCTAAGTTCAAGCACACATGTTTGACTATCGTCATCCCTCCTATAGGTGATGATATACTCAACTCCTGGTCAGCTCTTTCCATTTTAAGTTTTAAGGTGTCGACACATGTACTTGAAATGAAAGTATGCGATGCGCCCGTATCAAACAGAAGTACGACATGGGTATTAAGTAGCATGCCCATACCTGCCAGGTTTCCCTGGTTGTTCTCGGGCTGCTTCTGCCTCATAGCATAGGCTTTAGCACGACGAGGCTTTTCATGTTGTTTCTGTTGTCGCTGCTGTTGTTGGCGGGCCTGTTGCTGATACGGTTGTTGAGGTTGTGGTTGGTACGGTAGCTGTTGGTGCTGCTGTGGCTGCTGATACTGTGGTTGCTGCCTTGGGCATGGTTGGGGCAGAGCTTGAATTGCTCGCAGAGGTGGAGCCTGGATAGGTGGGTTTGGTCTTGAACCCGTTCCATGTTTGCTTATTCGGGCACCGGTTTGCATAGTGCCCCTTCTGGTTACAGATATAGCAACTATCACTGCCGGCCTTACAGATTCCCACATGATTTTCGTTACATTTGGGGCAATGTGGGGCTCTCTGTTGGTTATTTCCCATCTGTTTCGGTGCACTCTGGCCTCCATAGCCCTGTGACTGGAAGACCCGTCCCTGCCATGGCCTCTTCTCGCCTTGGTTCGGTTTACTGTTGTCCCATCTCCTTTTCCCTTTAAATTCTGATTATGACTTTGATCCTGTGGAGGTGCTGGCGCAGGTACAATTGCAAGTCTTTCTCCAGGCATGGCTGCCTCAATGTCTAACGCTCGGCTGAGCGACTCAGTGTAAGACAATCCTCCGTGGCTTGCCAAAGCCATCCTAATTTCGTGCCTCAGACCGGCACAAAACTTTTCAGCCATCTTTTATATGTGTCAACTTGTTCCGGCGCATATCTAGACATATCGCAGAACATTCTGTCGTATTGAGTTACCGACATCTTCCCTTGTTTCAGATTGTAAAATTCAGCCTCCTTTTTCTTGCGGTAGCTCTTGGGTATATACTTGTCATATATACCGGCTTTGAATTGTTCCCAAGTCAGGTTTTCTAACTGCTCTGCTGTCATCGTTTTCATCCTTGCTTCCCACCAGAAATCAGCTGACCCAGTCAACTGAAAGGACATACAAGTCAGACGCTCTTGGTCGGTGCAACGCAGGAAGTTGAAAATGCGCTTCAATAGCGCGAACCCAAGTTTCAGCTTCTGCCGGGTCTCCTGTCCCGTTGAAGGTAGGTGGGTTCTGTCGCAAGAATAATTCTTCAATCGATCGTTTTGGCTGAACAGGTGGTTGAACTATTTCGGTTTCTGGTTCTGGCCCTGTTTCTGGGTCTCTTCTTTCATTTCGGGGAATCCTGCCCCCTCCTCTTGGTCGTCCTCGTTTTGGTGGCATTCTATTAGGTCAAAACACAAGTTGTTAATGCAACAACACAAGGCATACTATTGTTCTATCCAACTTCTCTCGGACGCCTTTACTTTGTTGGCATTCCGATGAGTCGACATATAGTCACCAATGTAATACACAGATGCATATCATCGATTCTGTAAATTGTTTTCTTGATTCTCAAATCTCGCTCATACTCTTCCTCATGAAAGTATATAAATAACATAGCGGAAGTGACTTGCCGCAAAAGACTGATAGGGTCGCTACATAGACATGGGAAATTAGTATCAATGAGGACTATTTCATCAACAATTGAATATAGATCTGGTGATCTATCCAAGCATTATACACGATGAACTAGCTATCTAGCAAGGTCATCATGAAAGAGCTCAGTTCCGAAATGCCCTATGAACCATCATTTTCGTACTAATACTTATCAAAATAACTAAGCCAACATAGGGGCATACAAAAGCATCGAAATGATCATCGTTTTTGAAATACACAAATAACGTCCTACTAAATGCACAAGAGAATGTCTGTATGCATTACGTGCTTGACCCTTGGATTGAAGCATACGTGTTTGACTGATTTAATCTGATGAGTATCTGCTTGTCCTTGGGTCACAGAAAATCTACCAATAGCTAGTATATCGCAATGATTCAAATCACAAATGGCAATTAGGCAAAGTGTTTCAATAATTTGCCAAATAATTGAAAATGAATAACCATAGGGTAGAAATGAATTGACTGAAAGGTCGAAACGAAATGACCTAATAGTCTGAACCCGTTTGGCTTTTCAGATGAAGGTTTAAAATATATAGGTTTAAAGACCCATATATGACGACTACTGAGATTTTGGCCATGTGGACTGGCCAGGTCCGACATAACTACTTCTCTCTCACTCGGAAATACTTTTCCGAACTTGGAAACTCTTATTCCTTGGCTGCAAAAGGTATATTTGGTCTAAAATCACTACTTTCTTCTTAATATCTTGAACATGTCCTTGAGAATATTCTAGAGCTTCTCAAACTTGGAGTCTGCCTCCTAGTTTAATGCAATCCTTAACATCTTCTATAGGTGAAATAAGGTAGGCTCGACCTTACTCAACAATGTTCCTCTATATGATCTTACTGTAGTACTTCTAGTACTTAGTGTTCCTTCACATAGCTCTTGAAATGCAACCATATAATTTGAAGCACTCTTCCGTGTTATTGCAAAAGACCTTCTGAATCATCACGCATTCAATAAGGAAATAGCTTTTGCTCATCTGAGTACCTTTATAGGATATGTGTCCCCATGTGTAATTCTAAGTCATGGAATGACCTTAGTCAATGCTTGCATTCTGGCTACTAAAGTGAATGTTTAGTCTAAAATGTTCTAACTGGGGAATGTCTCTGATCGACTAAGGTATGCATACTTAACCTGCTTAGTCTCTCATCATAATCTCAATCTCTTAACTTTAACATCGAACCATTGTCGATATTTCTAGCTCTTGTTAAACTCCAAACCATCTTCAGGAACTCCTCCCGTCTTACGCACTTGTATAGATTTTTCTAGTCAATCATAATGGTTGGTAACTTCTAGTTACCCATGGCACCTATCCTCCTTTCGATTTGTAGCAGGTGATCGTAATCAATAGGGATTCTAAATCATGCTCACGTGTAATATAATAGGTAATTGTAATCATAAAGGTTCTGAATATCTGAAACTGTAAGCTGGCAGTTCTAATCGCGATGCTATAACATCATACACAAAGTGTTATAACTGCATATGAATCCGACTCTGAAGTTCAAACATAAATCATGAAGGTTCTCTTCATGCCATAACTGGTGATAATCGAGAGTTAGTAATGAGTCTTAGCTCATTATGCGATAGCTAGCTGATTAGATAAGTCACACTCGTCGCTACGAGCAATGACTCACGTGATCTATCATCAAATAAGGCAATAGTCGATTCGGTGTTCTGTCACGCGTGAACAACCTGAATAAAGAACTATGCCTGCTTCAGTGATTCGTGCGTGGCACTCTGCTTGCACTGCTTTCATTGGATTCTCTTCCTCTTTCTTAGCTCTTCACCATGGCTATAGTGAAATATAACTGAGTTTCTAGCTTCTATTGTTCTGCTCGTAACAGTGATCATGCATTCTTAACGCATCTAAGTTCATTGAGATATCTAATCAATCAATAAAGTATAAAACTTGAATGTAAGCATCAGTACATTCATATAAAACGTGAACTTCTCAATATTTTAAAATCATTACCACATTCTATCTTGCTGAGCATGACGATGTGATGAAGTGATGAGCTTTGGTTGACTGACTCATATATACTAGTGATCATACTAGAAAAATGGGCTAACTCTAGGGTTCAGAGCAAATGAACTGCTCTGATACCACTCTGTCACGACCGGTCCTAATTAAGGATAATTAAGCCGGGAAATCGTGGCTAATGGAGGGAGATTAGAAGCGGGGTAGAAAGGGGAATAATCAAACAAGAAAGGATCGTATTTCATCATTGTTAACAACATAGATATCTATAATATAACAGAGTTTTTTTGTCGTATAGACTCAAATAACTAACAAGTTCGGATAACTCCGACTTATCCAAAATAACATAAAACTTCTGAGTACGCAGCGGAATAAGGTTCTGATTACATGTATGAAGACATGTAACCCTAGAGTTCATTAATACATAATAAGACAAAAGAGTCCCGCTCGTCACTTCATCACCATCGGCAGCTGCTCAACCTGCACATTTAAAATACATGCAGGGCTGAGTACAAAAGTACTCAGTGGGCACATATGCCTACTATGAAATATAACATGCTTCGTAAAATTGTAAATTGTCATGCCATCATAAACAGTACAGCAAGGGAGTTTTTCGCTAAAAGGCCCAAGCTTACTAAATTCATTTGTGATTCTTAAAGTTCGTCTGCAGACTAAGTTCTCTTGTAATCTATCATATCTGGAACTTTGTGCCGGAGAGGTGGCCACCTCTCACGGTCACTTGACCGGCCAACCCGCTAGATGACTCACGGTCACTGGTGTACACTAGCCCTGGCAGGATAGCTATCAACTGCTCAGGACCCGAATTCGATTACATAACTGGCAAAGCCACATCAGATAGATATCATACCAAACATTGAAACATTTATGGCAAGACAACAGTTGAAATAATTTTCAGTTCAATGATTTTGCAATGAAATAACTGTTCAAACATAACATTAAACTCATTTGATATATATATGAAAGTAACCCACCTGATAGCAAAGCTTTGCTACATATTAGTGACTCCTTGACGAGCTCTTATTCTTGCGCTCGACCTTTAATCCGAGAAAATAACGTAAGACTTTAAATCGAGGGAAAATTCTCAATTAAATGAGAATGCGTAATTAAACTATGCATGAATCTCGTATGCATGAACTATTATTCTGAGATAATAATCAGGGAATTTCTATTGTTAATCCAGGCTATCGGATTTAAACAAAAGCTAAGTCTCGTCTCATGAAGCCGGATAATTAACAAAAATTAATCCGTTCTCTTCGGGGTGTTCTAATCCGTCAATTAAATAAACCCCGCTCCTCGTAGTCAATAGAAAATAAATACTTCAACTTATTCGCTTTATAATCTCATAATTAATCGGGCTTAATAAATAAGAACAAGTAATGTTATAAAATTAAAAAAAAAAATAAAATAAAAAGGCTCAACATAAGGCACATAAGAATCACAATCAAACATCATCAAAACATGCTCTGCTTTTACACTGACTCAACTTCAAAATTTAATCTGTTCTGACTCCGACATCTCCTGGACTCGAGACTCATACCGAAAGAAAGATCTTCGAGTCTAGTTTCATATAAAAAAAATAGAGTCGAAAACTCCAAGTGGTTTGAGAGATATGACGTTTTTACCACGATCTACCATGTTCGGCAGTTTTGAACAATCGAAAACTTGTATTTTTGAAAAATAGTAAACGTTGTCAAACTGGGCTCAACTTTGGTGGATATCTAAATAACACAATAAGGTTAATACCATAAAAATTTGGAAAGCTAGATCACCCAGGAAGCTACTGAAATAAATGACTCTTTTCTCTGTTCTCTGAAATTCTCAGTAGTAATGTGCAGTTTAGGTTTTACATTTTAAAGAAGTATCATACGAAGTTGGAATGGCTTGAAATTTTACCAGGGTACTCAAGACTCATGTAGGGACTTGCTATAAAATTTTCAAAGCTGTTAGACATCGACAAACCGTCGATCACAGTAGGTCAGTAGGCCTACGAAATTCATATTTATAAGTCCTTAAAAATAATTTATATAAATCAAGAAATAATAGTTTAATCCCAAAAACATTCATTAAAAGTCCATCCTAATTTAAATAAAGAACGGATCTCATTTAAAATAAATAGTCCCAAACTTGTTACGCACATATACTAAATCTTTCACGAAACATCCTTTAAAATAAACTTTGATACATAGAAAATAATTCAACAACTTGAGCTCTTAAGGGGTTGTTTTACAACAGACACCAAATCTACCTCGGATCTCCAAATGAGGCTCCAAAAGACATTCTGGAAACTAGACATTTCAAGGATCATTCTCCAATTTGAATCGAATGAAAAACAATTCAAACGAGCAAGATATGCCCTCTCAAAGATGGGTATTTAACAAGCAAAAATCTGTAAATTTCATATTTCCAGATTACAACCAAGTCAGTGGGCTTTCTTTAAAAATTCATATCTCCCTTTACAAAACTCCACTGGGAACCCCAAAGGTCAATCTGGAAACTAGGGAAGAGATCATAACACTCTCCAGTTGGATTTACTCTAAGAACCTTCATGGTTTAGAAGATATGACTATCTAAAGTTCAGTGCACAAAAAGAGTTCAAGTTTGGCAGATTCAGAACATAAATCGGAAAAACCACTTTAAGCTTCACCAAAAATTCTAAAACTGAACAAGTAAGTTCCCAACATGTCAGTGAATATTCAGTAGAAAGATAGGCTTGAGAATCAAATATTTAAGTCGGCCTTTTCCACCTCAAAGTCGTAGGTTTGTAAAATCTACTGGATGGTACATGGAATAAGAACTAGATTTCAAGAATTTATACCGGTTGTTTCCCTTACTCAAAAATGGTGAGGCCGATGTCAAAAGAAAGATACGGGAGTCTAGAGTGACATATTCAAGTTTCAAAGGTTTTCACCGAGTGAAACTTTACTTATGATCTCCCAAAGATTGTTTACCAAAAATGTATTCCAGATGGGCAGTGATGTTTACAAATTCATAAATAAATCATGCGAGCTCTAAATATTCTGAAATTTTACCAAAATATAGAAAATGTATGAAAGATGATACACAATTAATTTGGGAATTTTTGGGAACCGTTTGGATGGCTGGAATCGCCTTGCAAAACACTGCCGGAGCAGTGTGCTTATGGCAGATTCGCTGCCTTACCTCATGCACGGTTTTTCACCCAATAAACTCTAGCTTCGAGTGTTGGGGTACTACTGGACTGGAGCAGCTTGAAATCTTGGCAAAGTAGTTAAGCCAAGTCTTCCTTCTCTTTGTGATTGCTGGTGCGAAATGGAAGGAATGGGTGAAGTGTTGGAGTTGATGGGGAGCAAAGGTAGTGGAGATGGTGGGGAGCATAGGGTAGTGGAGTTGATGGAGTGGGGAACAAAATTAATGGAAAGAAAAAGAGAAGAAAAAGAAAGGAAAAAAAAATGTAGAGGAGAATTATTGATGTATTTTCTCTGTCTCGGTGATTCTGTAACTGTAAGATGGATCGTGTGCTCGTATATGCTTGATACTGTTTATTTAAATAAATCTCGTATTTCGACATGTGATTTCTCACTAAAACCGATAAATTATAAAATGAATCTAAATTAAATCCGTAGATTTAATTCGTTCGTTGTTCTGATATCTAAATTAAATCCGCAGATTTAATTAACTTCCTGAGTCGGAAATAATTCACGATCTGAGTAAAAATAAAATCAAATTTCATCTCGCTTAAATAAATAACGTGACTTTGCTAAGTCAGTTATAACTCTGAAATAATATCATTAACTGCTTTAACAATATAAATTCAGGATCATAAGCTGAATTCATATTAGGATAAAAACCGTTTTCATTCACTGATGAACAAAAATAAACACTCATTACTGGATTTAAAATATATAAAAGAGCGGGTCACTACAGACACTGTGTCGTTGCTTCTCCTTTCTCATCTTTTCCTGTTTTCGTCATCGTTTCTTTACTCAACTCTAAAACACTCATTTCCTTCTTTTTCTCACGCTCTCGCTCTCGCTCTCTGTCTCGCCTGCAACCTCTCTCTGTTTCCCGTCGCTCGTTGCTCGTCCCGCTTCAATTCAGAATCTCCTCGACAGTAGCCTGCGCCACCCTACTACACTTTCGGCCTCGGCACCTCCGTTGAAGCAGCATATGCCAAAGCCGCCCCTAGCCCAACGGCCAACTACAGGTAAATCACAAACCTCTTTTCGGCAGCGCGTCAAGCCGATGTAGAAGAAGAAATTCAAATGGGGATGTGTTTGTGAAATAGCTTATGGAAGTTTGAAAGGTAGGGGTGAGACAACATTAATATTTATAGGAGCAAAACTTGGAGGCTAAGCATCTAGTCAAATTTGGGATCCAAGTTCTAGATCTTACTCCCTCCGTCCGCTAAGATTATGACAAATTGTTTGGGCACGACATTTAATAAAATTAATGATGATTTTGATGTAGTGGGGGAAGGGTCCCACCACTTTTATGAGATGTGTGGTTGAGATTGAATTTAAGGTGGGTTTTTTGTAAATAAAGAGTGTTTGTAATGATAAAATATAAAAGTAAATGGTGGGACCATTGCCATAAAAGGAAAGTAACATAATCTTGGCGGACGCCCGATATAGTAATTGTGCCATAATCTTTGGACGGAGGAGGGAGTAGTATTTAGTATTCACCATCAAATTATCTGTTTACCCAATAGATTGTTTGGATGCTAAGCTATTTACCCAGTAGATTGTTTGGATGCTAAGCTTGGGCTCCAAGTCGTAATAGATTTTTGTAAATCAGATTTCACTTTTTGAGTTACACATTGGACAAATATTAACTTGATACATTGCATTACATGATGAACAAAACATGAGTCTGTGTTGGCAGGAAATTGGCCAAACATGGATGTTCAGCTTTTATATATATATATTAATTAATGTGTATGTCAATTTTCTTTATGTTTTATACTATAAAGTTGGAAAATTATGTGTTTTCATATTGTGTTCTTTACCAAGTGATTGATGTATTTTATTTTTAAATTACACTTGCTTATATTTTAATTGTGTTTTAATATTGGGGTTATTGTCGGAAAATACATGTAGTTTGTCAATTTTCTGGTTTATAACATGACTTTATAATTTGACCAGAAAATACATCAATTTTCAATTTAATCGCAATATAACATGACTTTATAGTTTGACAAAAAATACACAAAGTTTTCAATTTATCTCTAACATGATCTTGTAATTAATTTAGTATAATAATATCAAACTTTAATACATTAAATATTTATAATTTTCTTTTCATCTCACAATATCCTATATATATATGTATATACATATATATTTGAAAATACATATATGTAAATAATATATATTTATTTACTTTTTAACATAGTTTCTATTATATATGTACCTAAATTATTTATTGGTCCTAATATTTTATAATTTCATAAAAATAAATAAATACTTATTATATGTATATATTAATAAAATATTAAATCAAATATATATATATATAATATCTATATATATATATATAGATACATACATACAGGGTGGGCTACCGTGAAAGCACATCTTAAAATAAGAAATAAGAGCAATTTTTAAGGTATGAATTTTAGTAGAACACTGAATTCGCTGTATAAAGGTATGAATTGAGAAAAATAAATTTTTGTTACCTTTGAGATTCAAACTTAGACCATAAATTCATCCAACGGAGTACGAATCAACCGTAGATCTTGATGATCTAAGGGCTGAAAATGGTTCTTATTTTATAAAATGCTCTTATTTCCCTCCCTAATATATATATATATATTATGAAATAATTAATCATCTAACTTAATTTTTATAAAAATTAATCAATTAATTAATAAATTATACATAACAATTCAATATAAAGACAATAAATATTTATACATCTATGATAAAAAAATCTAAATAAGATCATGTTATAATTGAGAATAAATTCAAACTTGGTGAATTTTCTGGTCAGATTATAAGTCATGTTATAATTGCGATAAATTGAAAATTAATGTATTTTCTGGTCAAATTATAAGTCTGTTATAAACCATAAATTGACAAAATACATGTATTTTCCGACAATAACCCTTTAATATTT
>NC_080389.1:38490598-38606448 GCF_028751815.1 Salvia miltiorrhiza | reverse complement strand
ATCTGTCACAGATTGAGATAGAGAGCATGGGGTGGGTGTCATTGGCGGTAGGCGGCCGGTTCGCCGGATATCGCGGCGGCGATTTTGGACGGAAGGGGGGAACTAGGGCTTGCCCTTGACGTTTGAGCGTGTGCAGCCGAGAGAGCTCCGGGGTTTAGGGCCCAGGAGAGAGGGAAAGGGGCAGCGCCCTCGGCCAGCCTCGCCTGGCCTCGCCGGAGCTTGAATCAGCGGCTGCGGCGATCAGATTTTGGAGGAGGAGGGCTCCCTGTTTTTTGTGCGTTACTTTTGAGAGAAAAGAGAGATGATAGATAATTTTTTTTAAAAAAAAGGGAAAATGTGCAGATTAGCCCCTGAAGTAGTAGCCCCTGTAGCGTAAAACCCCCCTTAGTCACTGTGTGTGCAACTAAACCCCTGAACTCCGAGAAAATGGTGCAAATTCCCCCCTCTGACCTAACGTCGTTAACAGCCGTTAGTCAGAGGGGGGAATTTGCACCCTTTTCTCGGAGTTCAGGGGTTTAGTCTTCAGGCTTAGGGTTTAGTTTACAGGGTTTAGGGTTTAGTTTATCGAATTTAGGGTTTAGAAAATATAATACTTTATATTAAATGAAGGTAAATACCTATATTTATATAAGTATACATTTGTGCGAATAAATGTATATTTCATGCTTATTAAAAGTAATAATTATTATAAACAAATGTAATAATTTAGGATTCAGGATTTTGGCTCTGGCCATGGGTCGGGTCGGAGCGGACCCGTCGCACTGGAGTGTGACCGCCGCATGCAAGACCGGCCCTTTATTTTAACCAAAATATTACTCCTACGTCTTGTTTCTTTTCACATAGCCTCCGCATATTTCATATTTCCTCCTTCTCTCTCTTTCTTCCATCCATGTCACTAATAAAATACTCACATAACTGCGTTTCTTCCATCCTTTTTCCACATTTTTCTCAAATATCGATTTAGGACATGTTTGGATGAAGAGTTCAATTAGTGCATTGACAATTCAATTGGCATCACATGTTTGGTATTAAGTTTTCTAGTAAAATATCTAATACGCCAACAAAAGTATATATATAATTAATTTTCAATCACGTGTCAAATATGAACAATATAATATATAGTGTTAATAGACAAAAGTGCCTCATTCCTTATTCATATTTTGAAAAATGCCCACCCTTATCATGCAAAGCTATCCATGCCCTAAATTACTAAATAACCCTTAAGTGGGTCAACATCTTTTGTAATCATTTCGGCAGTCTTACACATCTTACACATTTTTTAATTTCAATGCATTTTTTTACAATAATTTGTGATGTTGACCGAAATGATTACATTGAGTGCATGCAATAATTTTTTTTACACTGTATATATATATAGTGTTCATATCTTTAAATTGTAAAGGGAAAAGGTGCAAATACACCCTCCTAGGTGTAGCCCTTATAGCGTATACCTCCCCTTACTCTATGTGAGTGCAACTAAACCCCCAAACTAAAAAAAAACGGAGCAAATAAGCCCCTCACCCTAGACGCCGTCTTCTCACCGTCAGTCAACCTATTTTTTTTTTTTAATTTGCTGTGGGGCCCACCCAAATTCTCATCCAATTTTTGAGGACCAGAATCAACACAAATGGTCGCCGAAAAAGTTTAAAACGGCAATGGGATTGCAGAAATCGCCAGCTCAAACGAAGACCCAGCCTGACGCCTCCACGCCGAGCTCCGGCAAGCACCAGCCGCAGGGCCAGAAAGGCTCTGGTGCCGGCTTCTCCCGCTCATTCGGCGTCTGAAATTCCCCTAAGAGAAGAGTCTATATTTCGTGCTGGTGAATCCGGAATTCGAAGCCCCAACGAAGAAGATGAGGGCGGCGCTGCCGCCGGAGGTTTCTATGTCGAACCACGTGTAGAACTGCAGCCAGGCGGGGGCTCTGGTGGCATCGGTGCTGCAAGGTGACCTAATTGGATTGGGGAAGGCGCTGTCGTCGGATAATATTGATTGTATCCTGCAATAAAACTATTTTACCCTATTGAAATTTCAGTCAATTCGCCATTAATCAAAATCTTACTAATAAGCCAAAAAACCTTCATTTCCATTTTCTCCCTTTCTTCCTATTTTCTCTGCACGCGGCTTCAGAATCCACAGTTTTTCCCTTTCTTTCCTTTTTTCCGTTTTATACGATTCTGAAATTCAACGATACAATCACCATAAGCATACCCCAGAATTCAATTTATTGAATTTCATCTGTACATTGAAAAAAAAACTGTTCTTGATTTTAAATTCATGGCATCCGCGGCGATATTCTCGTCGCTGAGGCGGCGGAGTTCACCGTCACTGGAGGCGTTCCTGGCACCGGTGGATCTACCAAACGCCCAAAATCGAGCCACAGCAAATTAAAAAAAAAAATAGATTGACTGACGGTGAGAAGACGGCGTCTAGGGTGAGGGGCTTATTTGCTCCGTTTTTTTTTTTGAGTTTGGGGGTTTAGTTGCACTCACATAGAGTAAGGGGAGGTATAGGCTATAAGGGCTACACCTAGGAGGGCTTATTTGCACCTTTTCCCAATTGTAAATATTATCGATCGGACATTAATTAACACTTAAACAATATATTAAATTAAATTCAGCAAAATAGTAAAAATTAATATAAAGATACAAATAGATAGAATAAAAACTTTTATGTCGATATAGCATCGATCCGGCCGGTGAAATGGCCAGAGAAATGAATCGGACCGGGTACATTTCAGGTAAACAATGACCCGGCCGGACACATTTGTCCTTGAAAATTACCGGCCGGATAGATATTATTTAGGCATAAAATATTCTATGTTATTCAATTTCATAAAAAAAAAAGGTCAAGAAGCTAATAATATATATCCATGCGTATCTATCTTAATTTTTTTATTTTATTTCCCTTTAATATCTTAATTTCAATACATATAATCTTTGAAATTATTTGTATATATATATATATATATATATATATATATATATATATATATATAGGGAGAGGTTCAAATAAGAACCACTAATAAAATAAGAACGGAGAACCATTTTAAGCCATTCGATCATCAAGATCTACGGTGGATGCATCATCTTGGTGGGTGGATGCAGGTGCTGGGTTCGAATCCTGAAGGGAGCAAAAAAATTATTTTTTTCGGATGCATTAAATGTAATAGCGGATGCATTAATTTGTATAGCAGATGCAGTAATTTTATTGGTTCTTATGTTCTCACGATAATTGTGGTTCTCACTATAACCGCACCCTATATATATATATATATATATATATATATATATATATATATATATATTTTAAATTTAAAGATATGGATTAATTAACACGATATATATAGTGTTATATACTATACTATACTATATATCAACATTCAAGAATAACACAATATATATATATATATATATATATATATATATATATATATATATATATATATAGGAATGGGATCATATAGATCCCAATGCTTATAATAGATCCCTAGATCCAAATCTTGACCACACATTTATGACATGTGGCGCATCAAGATGGTGACACGTGGCAAGGATTCCAAGGCAAAATCTGGAGGGGTAAAATTGGAATGTAATTTTCGGATTTAATAATTAAAAAAAATATATTTTTTTTAGATTTTCTCAAAATAGATATATTTTAGATGCATATAGTTTCACACAAAGATGCATAAAGTTTTCACATGAAATGCATAACTTTGAACAGAAAAATGCATTTAATTTTTCCAGTTTTGGTATTTTCACCACCCCACCCCATACCACCCCCCAATCCAGCCCACACCACCCCCCAACCCTCCCCATTACCACCCCCCAAAAATATGCATGTTTCACATGCATATAAAATCAAACAAAAATGCATAAAGTTTTCACATAAAAATGCATTAAATTATACAAAAAATGCATTTCATTTTAATAAATCTGGTAGTTTCGCCACCCCACCCCTGCCCCCGCCCCCCCCACCCCACCCACCCCCCCACCCCCACCCCCCCCCCCCAATTTTTTTTTTTTTTTTTCAAAAACTGATTTTCTAATTGCTGGCCCACCCCCACCCACCCCCCACCCCCCCCCCCCACCGACCCACCCCCCACCCCCCCCCCAAAAAAAATTTTATTTTTTATTTTTTTAAAAACTGATTTTAAAAAAAAAAAAAATTTGGGGGGGGGGGGGTCAGTGGTCAGAAAATCAGTTTTTGAGAAAATAAAAAAAAAAAAAAATTGGTGGGTGGGGGGGTGGGTGGGTGGGGGGGTGGGGGTGAGGGTGGGTCAGTGGTCAGAAAATCAGTTTTTAAAAAAATAAAAAAAAAAAAATTTTTTTTTTTGGGGGTGGGGGGGTGGGTGGGGGCGGGGGGGGGTAGGGGGTGGGTGGGGGTGGGGTTCTGGGGTGGGGTGGGGTTCTGGGGTGTGGGGGGTGGGGTTGGGGTGGGGTGAAATCTTATGCATATTTATATGAAACTTTATGCATTCTCGTATGAAACTTTATGCATCTAAAATATACATATTTTGAGAAAATATAATTTTTTTTTTTTTTTTTGAATTTCGAAAATTACATTCCAATTTTACCCCTCTCCACATTTTGCCTTGAAATGCCTTGCCACGTGTCACCATCTTGATGCGCCACATGTCATAAATGTGTGGTCTAGATTTGGATCTACGGATCTATTATAAGCATAGGGATCCACCGGAACCCAACCCTATATATATATATATATATATATATATATATATATATATATATATATATACTCAAAATCCGTCCCAAATAAATGCATGCTTGTTACCCAAAAAAATCATGCATGTTACCAAGTGAATTATGCAAGAACCGATACATAAAGGACAAAAATATCTTTCTAAAAAATTTGATTATCTTTTGATAGACATAAAGCCGATACAATCGGCTTCAATCACTTTTTTTTCGTCCATATATCTTATCTCTATTTAACACTATATTTACCTTCCTTCACTAGGGTTTTTTCCTCACCAATATATACATATGGGCTTCTTCACTTTTTTTTACCCACCGAGAGAGTTCAAAATATTGAAGCACGTCGGACACAAGCTTCTTCATCATCCATGGCATCTTCTTCACAGGTTTTTATTTTTAATTTTCATGAAATTGAATAGAATAGAATAATTTATGCTAAAAAACGATCGGTCCGGCCGGTGAAGTGGCCGGATAAATTGGTCCGGCCGAGTACATTATTTAAATGAAACATACGGCCGGATTGATTTTTCCGGGAACTTCACCGGCCGGACCGATCGTTTTTTAGCATAGACTATTCCATTTTAATTAGTTGTATGTTTATATTAATTATTAGTAATTTACTGAATTTAATTTAATTATATTTGTTTAAGTAATCATTATTGAATTATTATTGCGAGTTTTGCTGGGTATTACATTGCATTGTTTATGTGTGTTTTGTGCAATTTAATAAAATAAAGTATTTTATGCCTATAGAGCAACTATCCGGCCGGTACTATGCCCGGAATAATGCGTCCGGCCGGAACAGTTTCAATCTGAAATGTACCCGGTCGGATACATTTTACCGGACACTTCACCGGCCGGATAGTTGCTCTTTAGGCATAAAATACTTTATTAAATCTATCTGTATGTTTACGTTAATTATTACTATTTTACTGAATTTAATTTAATTATAATTGTTTAATTATTAATTATTGAAACTATTATTGCTTGGTATTAATTAAATTGCTGTTTTTTTAATATTTTACTGAATTTAATTAAATTGCTTGGTATTAATTGCAGTTTAATATTTTACTGAATTTAATATTAAATTGCTGAATTACTCGAATTTTACTGAATTTAATATTAAACTGCTGAATTTTACTGAATTTAATTGCAGTTTAATATTAATGAATTTTACTGAATTTTAATATTACTCGAATTACTATTTTAATATTTTATTGAATTTTACTATTTTACTCGAATTTTACTATTTTACTGAATTACTGAATTTTAATATTTTACAGAATTTAATTGCAGTTTAATATTACTGAATTTTACTGAATTTAATATTAAATTGCAGTTTAATTAAATTGCTTGGTATTGCTTGGTATTAATTAAATTGCAGTTTTTTAATTATGTCTATTTGTATTATTTTTTAATATTTTACTGAATTTAATATGGTTTTCATTTTGTAAATGAATAGGCGAATGTCCCATATCTTCGTCCCGACACTATTGACCAATGAATAGGCGAATGTCCCATATCTTCGCATTTTCCGGAGCTGGTTGAAACTTTAAATGTGGTCGGCGAACGGTGCAATGAAGGGTTATTGGGAAGATTTAGAGCATCATGTTTTGGGCATTTCACTGATTGGAGGCCCCCCGAAGAGCAATAGAACATTACACCAGATTGTATCGAGGCAGATTGTGTCAGAAACCGATGAGATGTGCTTCTTTCTGTGCGGAGCACGAGTCAGATTTTCCCCTGCGGACTACGCATTAGTGATTGGGCTCAATTTCGGGGGATCGATGTTCGATGCGACTTTACAGCACGACTGCAATCGCGTGGAGGCATACTGACGATTCTGCGGTGGGCGAACCATGACAATACGGGCGCTCATCAAACGCGTGTGCAATTTGGATCGTCGAGTGGATGATGAGGATGGGAGCCTGTACCTTCGTGCTATCCTCGTGTGTGTGGCTCACACCCTTGTTCTTGGGTTGGATGCACGGGTACAGCCGTGGCTTTGGGTGTTGGTGGATGATCTCGCTGCATTTGATAGATTCCCCTGGGGCGCGTATTCGTATAAGATGTTATGCCATTATACGACAGAGATAGGAACCGGCGAGAAGTATCACTTCTACGGTCCTTCGTGGGCTTTATATGTCTGGGCATTGGAGCGCGTCCCGGGCCTCGGACAGATGGTGGTAGCATCTAGCGGTGATCCAACAGCGCACCCTCGCAGTTTGCACCTTATACTTCATGCCACTCAACCTTTGTGCAGTGTATCGATGACTTTTTTGGACTTCAATAGCTACCCTTTTACCGGCCTCAGCAGTCAAGCCTTGCTCGATTTGTTGTGCAGCCCTTAGTCGCTCGCTGAACCATTTCTCAATAACAATTCTGATTGCCTCTAACATCGAGCAGATAGGAAGTCTTCTTGCCCACAACAATCTGAAATTAAAAGCTTCAGCAGCATTTGATGTCATAAAACGGTAGCGTCGCACAGGCATAGGACACATCGAACGAGCCCACTTTTCCGACCCAATCCCCATTAGTTTATCGTACGCGGCTCTCTTCATAACCTTCAGGGCGTTCATAGCCCTAGTGAAGTCGGACTTCTCGTACGCAAATGCAGCTTGTCGATACACCTCGACCACTGCCTTACTGTAATGCTTCAGGTTATTTTGCAAATGGTAGTAGCATAGGCCGTGGGTGGCATTTGGTAACTCATTCCTGATAGCATTGGCAATGGAGATATGTTGATCAGAGACAATCAAAAGTGGATTGGCTTGGCCATAAACACGTCGAATGCGTGACATGAAATAAGTCCACGATTCATCGTTCTCTTTCGGGCCAACACCATACGCGAGTGGGAACAAACTCTCGTTGTCGTCCTTCGTCACTGCAACAAACAAAATACCCCTATTCTTGCCCTTCAAGTGTGTGCCGTCAACGACAATCACTGGCCGTAAGCTGAACATGAAAGGGGTAGCCGAAGCTGTAAGAGCAACAAATAAGTGTTTGAATCGGCCATCATCGTCAACTTCTCACTCCACCATCGAACCGGGATTGGATTGTCTCAACATGTATAAGTACTTGGGCAGCATCTCGAAGGACTGATCATGTCGACCATAAACCATCTCAGTCGCTCGATTACGGGCTCGCAATGCAACATCATACTTGATCTGTACGCCAAACTCACGTCGCAACTCCAGCTGGATGGCCTTCGGCTTCAAGATCTCGCAGTCGTCGTGTATTTTCTGTGCTAAATATGCTGCGATGACTTTTGCGGGGGACCTTTATTCGCGCTACGCGCCCTAGATCACCGTCGCATGAGTGCTCATTGGTGAACTTATACACTCCCCAAATGGCTCCATCTTGTGACGATGCATGGAGCTTGAAGGGGCACGTATCTGAATGCTTGCGTTTGAAGTAAATTCGTCTGCTGTCTGATTTGGTGACAGAAAATTCCTTGCCCTGCTTCATGTTCCACTGTAAAAGCCCGCAATCCCTAAGAATGGCTTAACCGGGGTTATGACTCGGGAAGGGGATTAAGAAGCGGGGAAAGAAAGGGGCATTTACTTAACAATCAAACATTTTACGAAAAGAGACATTTATTATATAACACTAGGATCATAACTGATCACTTGGACAAAAACAAGACGTTCGTTTGGGAAGGCTCGTCGAAGTGGATTACCCAACAAAAGAGTATCATACTTAATATAAAACATTAGCATAATCAGAGTATCTTGCAGCGGAAATACGTGTGAGTTATACATATGAAGATGTATACTCAAGGTTACATTATTATTTTATGTCAAAAGGTACATCCGCTCAACTCCACTCCATTCCATCACCTGCTCAACCTGCACATTAGGAAAAACAACATGCAGGGCTGAGTAAAAATATTCAGTGAACATATGCCGGAAACATCACATTTTATATCATTTATTGTACTGCCAACAGTAACACACAGGGTTTTACTTGAAGGACCTGTGCTTACTAAACATTTTCTTTCATTTCATAAAGTTGGATGCGCATCCCATTTTCAGTCTATATGATCCATATCTGTTCCTTTTACACGCCGGGAAGGAGGCCTCCTTCCACGGACGCCAAGACCGGTCGCAAGCGACACACAGTCTCCATGAGTGTACACGTTAACCCTTACTAGCAAACCTTCGTCTAGCGTAGGGTCCGAATTCGATTTCCTTTATAGTTGGCGAACCAACACAGATAGGATACATACATAAAACATAAACATTTTTGGCAGACAATCATTTCATAAACATTTCCTTTCCTTTCATAAGAACCATTTAATCATTTCCATAAACATTTCATTTAATAAGAACCATTTACCCTTTAAAATATCACAGTTATATCATGTCATTCATTTCATTTCGTATAAGAGGCCTGTATGCAGGGGATCTCTATATACGTGTTTTAAGAAAGCCCACCTTATTCGTTCCCACAACGAGCGTAGAGTTACTTCCCTCTTTAGCTATCACTTCCCGCCTAGACCTTTATTGACGAAGAATCGATAAGTTCGAGAAGAAGTCGTGAAAGAAAGGAAGATAGGTCTCTAAACTAAACTATCTCCTTTTTAATGATTTTAGGGTTCTAGCATCCATATTAATCTTGTCTCGTTCAAAACCTTAAACTCAAAACATTTATCACATAACTAACATTTAGGTTCGAAACCGTTTATTCGAACATCAACATGCGCATCAATCATAATTCGTTCTATTCATGTCATCAAGTCAAATATTCTGTCATTTAATATCACATAGACAAATCATATCATCATAGATCATGCTTTCTCATACATAAAACAATTTAATCCTTTTCAAATAAACTATATTAATAAGCCTTTTGAAAGGAATTCATCAAATAAGAGTTTAACTCAAAATATTTTATTTTAAAACCACTTATAAAAATACTTGAAATAAAAGAACTCTATTGAAATAATTAATTTAAAGGTCATATATAAATAAATTAATCAAGTCCAATTTAAATTAAATAAATAAAGACTCAAATAATTTAAATAGATATAAGCCCAAAATAATTAAGGTCCAAACATTTTATAAAACAATTAAATCATATGGCCCAACAGTTTAATTAAAGAAGCCCATCAAATTATTTTTTTTTAGGCCCAAGCATTTAAATCAAAGCCCAAATTCAATTTTAATTAAAGAATGGCCCAATCCCATCCTTCCACGATGCGCCGCCGCCTGGTTCTCCTCTCCGGCGACACGGCCGCCATCTCCATCTCCATCTCCATCTCTTCTATTTCTCTCTCTACACGCCCTGACTCTATCCCTTTCTACACTCTCATACGCGCACGGACTCGGCGTAAGCCGCGCCGCCGCCGGAAACAAGACAGCAGACGTCCCACCGTGGTGCGCCGCCGCCTGATCCTTCTTCTCAGTCGGAGCCACCTCCGCCTCACCTGAAATCGGTAAACCCTAACTCCCTGTTCTCTTTTCCTTTTTATTTTCCTCATCTTCTTCATTTTAATTAAAAGCTGAAACCCTCTCCTCTTTCCCCTTTCTAGCAGAACAGAGCCAAGGCTCCGCTGCCTTCCGTTGACCATCGGCAGCCACCGCGGCTGCCGTCCCCTGACCTCGACTCACACACACAGCAGGGTTCAAGCCACAGTTCAGTCGAACACTTGGCAAATAGGATTTGAGCATAAATCAAATACTGTAAATGATCAATTGTAAATTGTACACAAACATTCATTCATGTAAATTAATCCTTCATGTAATTTCAGTTTCAAAATACATGTGTAAACGTATTGGTGATTGTTGGTTCTCTGTAAAAGTGAAATAGGGGAAAACCTTGGATTGATGGTGAATGTTGCTTGTCTCTGCAGAATTGATATATCACATAAGTTAGAATTATTGTGAAGAAGAATTGAATGAGATGAATAATCTTCACTCTATTACCTTATAATGTGTTGGGGTGAAACTTGCAGCAGAGGTGGGAATGGGTGAGGTGAGATAGTGGAATAGGTTTTAAAGAAGCAAAATTCTATTTGGAGATTGACTGCAGAGGTGAAGAAAATTGTGAAGTAGTGGGGACGTTTTATAGAGGAATGAGATAGGTGGATGAATTGTAAACTTGTATTCCTTAAATCTCAATTAGCAAAATATCTAAGGTTTAAATAAAATATCTAAAGACTAACATACTAATCATCCACATAAGTATACCCAATCTCATATAAACACATTAAGACATATTAGCATAATTCTCATTGAAGCATAAAATTCATTTGGGCTTGCCTCTAACATAAATTAAATAATTCATGGGCTCACTTTAACAATCAATTAAAAGATCTATATTTAACACTTCAATGTTAAATCCTCCACAATAAATTAATGGACTCAAAATATATTTTGAGTGTCACTCATTGAAAATAAAATAAAAATAAATCATCACGTATATAAATTATCAAATTCATATAAGTGTATTTTATTAATGGATGCCGAACCCTAATTATCATAATAAATCCTTAAATCAGTTATTAGAAGAATTTAATCCTCAATTAAAAGTCGGGTCATTACATACTATCCCCCTTAAAAGAAATTTCGTCCCGAAATTTGTACCTCAGGAAACAACTCTGGGTACTTTTCTTTCATGGTAGACTCGGGTTCCCATGTCGCCTCTTCTTGACCATGATGTCTCCATAAGACTTTGACTATTGGTATCGATTTATTCCTTAGTATCTGAACCTTCCGATCTAAGATAGATTCGGGTCTTTCCTCATAACTCATATCTGGACTAAGGACAATGTCGTCTCTATGGATTACATGCTTTGAATCGTAAACATACTTTCTTAACTGTGATACGTGGAATACATTGTGCATATTCCCAAGGCTTGGCGGCAACGCCAACCTGTAGGCTACAGGGCATATTCGTTCTAGTAATTCATATGGTCCTATGAAACGTGGCTTGAGTTTACCTTTCACACCGAATCTAACGATTCATCTTGATGGAGAAACTTTTATGAAAATTATCTCTCCACTTTCACATCATAGGTCAATTCGTCATTTGTCAACATATGACTCTGTCAATCATGACCCTCTTTTATTCACTATCAAATTTTGACGGATGATTTCAATCATCTAGTCATTTTATCTCAACAAATTGGTGATCTATATTTCCTCGCGTATAACGCCTCATTTGGCAACCTATCGATAGTCGATTGATAACTGATATTATATGTCTCATAATGAGTGGGAAAAACATGTTCTCAGCTTTCACCCCGGTTTAGCTCGGTCGTCTTCAACATACCTTATTAGTAATTTCTATGTCGTTTAAGCGGAACTATAATGACTAATATCTCTAAAGCATTCTTAAGGCAACTTAAACAGTTTGTAAGGAGACCAACCATTTCGAGCATGTAGGCAGTCAGCCTAAAACGCCGTTATAAACTTTTATTCATTCATCGAAGGAATCTCGAGTCATGTGGGCATTGACTGCCCCCTTTCGTGACAACCTTTGCTTAAGTCTGATGGATTCGAAAAATCCATCTCGACAACGAAATTCATTGGTTCGTTAAGGGCTCGGTTTGTCCCAAACATGACATTAAGCTTGACTTTATGAGCTCGAAGACTCAAAGTAACGATATGATATGTTGTAAAACCTTCACTTGCTAGCACGCAAGACATATTTCAACAAATGAGGTTACATCTCGTTTCATTTCTCCTAACTAGAATTTTTCTAGATCTTAATATATCTTAGTACTTCCTGGTGATAGTATAAGGGTGCCGTGGCTTTATCTTATTCTTAAGTTCATTGTCATGGAGATGCATATCTTCCCTTCAAAGAAGATAGCATTATTTGATTCCTCGTGGTAATTCTTGAAACTTCTTATCCTTATTCTTACTCTTAACTTCTCATCATTCCTTCGTGCTCCTACCACAATTTTCCTCAAGCTGGGTGGTTTAATCACTTCTATCATCATCTTATCATATCTTAGACGAGGCCTTCCGGCTCACTGTATCATCTACTACATTGGTCTTGTCCATGTGATGGTTAATACCAAAATCATAATCCTTTATGGGTTCAACCCATCCTCTTTGTCTCATCAGCTACTACAAATTCCTTATCAGGTTTTAAAATCTCTAGCACTACAATTCAAAATCATCAAAACTCTTTATCAGTAAACTATCATTTATACTCGACACCAATTGTTCGAGTGTCAGATACCAACATTTATGTGCGTTATTCATAACTCTCACACTCACTCCATTTAGACACATAATCGATATCAAACTCAAATAATAAATTATATCTTAACAGTTTATCATGCTCATAGTTTTCGATTAAATCTCGGACTTTGTAATTAAATACTAAATTCCAACTATAATTAATTAACATGCTTCTCTAATTTATTTATCTCATTTAAACTAATAAATCTAATCCATGCTAATTTCTCATACTTAGCCATTTTATATGCATTTCTCATGCAATTCAAAAAGCTCAATAACTTACTAATCATGCTCATCTCATAAATACTCAAATAATTCATATAGTCTTACTAACATAGCATTAACTCATATGCATTGCTAGTTCACTTACATGACTTCACATACTCCACATATCTCAACTTAATAAATCATCGAATAGTTAGAAAATTTGTATTTAATGGAAATAAATTCCAAAAATTTAAATACAAATATTTTTAATTATTCTAAACACATTGGCATGCTCAAAATAACTCAATTAAAATTGAGCATCGCTCGTCTCTGGCCTTATGACTCACGGCCTTCATCAAATTTGAACCTTGGTGTTCAAATTAATCTAAGTAAATTATACGTGCAATATTTAATAAATATAAACTCAAATCATTCAATATGTTCTAGAAAATGCCACTTCCTTGAGCAAAACTCACACCTACTGATTTGGCATAAATTCGTTCACCCAATAATACTTGTGTACATGGTCCCTAAATGTTCCTTATGTTCATCTTCATTCTTGAAGTCATTAAGACAAACTTATCCAGGTGAAGGTGGAATACTCTATCATTGATGCCCATGAATATATTTGGGCATTTGTTAGCCTGAATGGCACACCTACAAACTTGTAGTGGTCATAACCCATTCTAAAATTTGTCTTGAGTATACTTTCTTGTATGACTTTTAGCTAATGATACTCGATCCTAAAATCGATCTTGGAAAAACACACTTGCATCCTTGAGTTGGTCGAACAATTCATCTACCCTCGGTAAAGGATATTCATTCATGAGTATTAGTTTGTTCATCGCTCTATTGTCTGTACGCCTTTTCAAAGTGCCATATTTCTTCATAACATACAAAATATGCGCTCCCGGTGGGAATGCACTAGACATGATCTAACTTAGGTCTAGTAGTTTCTGCAATTGGATCTTTAGGTTCTCCAATTCCTTTGGAGTCATCTTGTTCAATGCTTTTGATACACGTGTCGATCCTGGTACTAGGTCGATGGTAAATTCTACTTATCTATTGGGTGGCAGTCTTGGTAAGTTCTCCGGATAATCATAATGAAATTCACGTATAATTTCTACGTCCTCGACTGTCCTTTCTGTTCTAGCTCCTCCGTTTAGATATACAAGGAAAACTTGGTAATGTTTCTTATTTATCACCTTCATGGCTTGTATGTATGAAATAACTGATATTCTCTCCTTATACTTATCTCTTGAAAACTTAATGCGTCTATTCTTGAAGGTTTGAAGGAGATTTCCCATTCATTGCGTAAATCATAGCATATAGTTCTCAGCTAACCAGTCCATTCTTAGGGTTACATCTACGTTCCATATTGGTATAACATCAAGTTATTCGCTACCACCTTAAGTGATCCTACATTCAATTAAAGGTTCATATAACTACGCGTTACTATCGTTGTCCCTTCTACGGGTGAAAAGTTTTTTCATGTCTTGACCACTTTGTTCAGTTTGAATTTGTGTCGGTTGATCCTCGAGCATAACTACCTTGGCGTCTAGAGTTTTGTTGAGCAATTCAAAGTACGTAAACTCACCGTGGTTGGCGAATGCCATTCTTATCTCATACTTTAGGCCAAGGCGAAACTTCTTCGGGAGTTTTTTTTTTTTTCATTGGTGTCCACCTATTGTGGGGCATAACGGATATGTCGCAGCAAATCTGGTCGTACTTGGTCATAGACATCTTGTTTTGCTTGAGATTGAACATTTTCGTTTCTTTCCACTTATCGCAGATATTGAAAATATATGTCATATGTGTCCGTCTTAAAGTCTTTCTAAGACAAGTTTGCTAACCATTCTTGAGTCATTGCTTTTCTTTTGGCCTCCCACCAAAATTTGTAGATCTAGTCAACTGGAATGCAACATATGAAGTCGTTCTGGTGCGGTACAAAGAAAATCAAAGATTCTCTTCATCGTCTTAATCTAGAGTTTACCCTCAACTGGATTCTTAGTTTCATTGATAAAACAAGCTTTACTCGAGAAAAAGTTCATCCATCTTTCGTGATGGTTCATTTCTGTCCCCACCTCGTTTCTAGCTTCTCATCTACCAGACATTCTATTTTTAAAAAAAAACGATCATCAATACATTCCTTTTCTCATATCACCTGCGTAACACTTTTTCCATGATTCCATCGTGAAATCAGCATAGACAAAATAACTCAAGTCCTTATTCGCAAACCTTACGGTTTGTACTATAAATTGTTAACAAAAGGAGTGGTCGATAATAATCATAGGAGAAATACTAATCTCAACTAATTTAGACACAACTGAAGGTCAATTAACCATGCTATAGTTTGGGTGACTTACTAAGTCAATATACTAACGCTTCTTAGTCGTATACATCAAAAGAATCTACTAGAACAACTCAAAAGTTGCAAAGGCTCAAATCTCGAATGATATCAAAATAAAGTGTTGCAGAAAATTTGTTCAAGAGACTCAAATAAATAACCAGAGGGTAGAAAGGAGTAACTACCAAGTCGAACAAAATGACCTAGAGTGAGAACCCATCTGATTTTTTTTTTAAACTGAAGTTGAAATACAGGGGTTTATAAACCCAAAAGACGTCTACTGAGATTTGGATCATGTGGACTGGCCAGGTCCAACATAATCACTTCCCAGTTACACGGGAAACATCATCCCGGACTTGGTAATTATGGGTCTTCTAAATTCTCATCCTACTTACATAACAAAACTTAAGTTCGTAACAGTAAGCTAATAGCTCAAACTTAGGATCATTTGTTCTAGACTCATATTCTGAACATTCAACATTCTTACATAAATAGACATATTACAACATAGTAATGTAACAGTCAAACCATATTCTTTCTACAACTCATCATGAAACGAAGTCAATTTGATATTCTGTCATGTGTGAACTTTCGAACGTAGAGACTATGCTTAAAACCTTCGTGGTGTAACGTCCATCTTGAAGTTGTCTCATGCCACCTTTCGTTGACTTACTTTCAACGTGGCACGTATCCTTTCAGTCTATCTTTGAGTTTCAAAGAAACTACAGTCTCCCGAAGGAAACCAAAACATTCGTGATGTTTAGTCATTTTCTGATTCGTCATTCTCAAGCATCTAGGTTATAGGGATACCCTATAAATCCATCAATCTATGTTCTTTTCCAATTTATGATCATGTAACTCATAGCAATCTATGTTCCTTGAAAAACGTGTCCATGTCCTTTCATTCGTACAATCGTATCAACATAATATACACAAATTGTGCCATAAAAAGGTAAAGCATCAACATTTCATTCATAACCTGCATTTCACAATCACATCCTTGCAACTGTTTAAAACCATAACATAATTAAACATTGTAACTTCAGTTACCTTTTTCTTGATTGAGCGTGATGCAATGGAGCGTTGAGCGGTGTCATAAGATTCATTTAAGTCAAATGACTCGATCTAGACTTGGCTTTTGAAGGAAAATTCTTGGGCCAGAGCAAACGAACTGCTCTGATACCACTTTGTCACAGCCCGCAATCCCTAAGGATGGCTTAACCGGGGTTATGACTCGGGAAGGGGATTAAGAAGCGGGGAAAGAAAGGGGCATTTACTTAACAATCAAACATTTTACGAAAAGAGACATTTATTATATAACACTAGGATCATAACTGATCACTTGGAAAAAAACAAGACGTTCGTTTGGGAAGGCTCGTCGAAGTGGATTACCCAACAAAAGAGTATCATACTTAATATAAAACATTAGCATAATCAGAGTATCTTGCAGCGGAAATACGTGTGAGTTATACATATGAAGATGTATACTCAAGGTTACATTATTATTTTATGTCAAAAGGTACATCCGCTCAACTCCACTCCATTCCATCACCTGCTCAACCTGCACATTAGGAAAAACAACATGCAGGGCTGAGTAAAAATACTCAGTGAACATATGCCGGAAACATCACATTTTATATCATTTATTGTACTGCCAACAGTAACACACAGGGTTTTACTTGAAGGACCTTTGCTTACTAAACATTTTCTTTCATTTCATAAAGTTGGATGCGCATCCCATTTTCAGTCTATATGATCCATATCTGTTCCTTTTACACGCCGGGAAGGAGGCCTCCTTCCACGGACGCCAAGACCGGTCGCAAGCGACACACAGTCTCCATGAGTGTACATGTTAACCCTTACTAGCAAACCTTCGTCTAGCGTAGGGTCCGAATTCGATTTCCTTTATAGTTGGCGAACCAACACAGATAGGATACATACATAAAACATAAACATTTTTGGCAGACAATCATTTCATAAACATTTCCTTTCCTTTCATAAGAACCATTTAATCATTTCCATAAACATTTCATTTAATAAGAACAATTTACCCTTTAAAATATCACAGTTATATCATGTCATTCATTTCATTTCGTATAAGAGGCCTGTATGCAGGGGATCTCTATATACGTGTTTTAAGAAAGCCCACTGATAACACTCATATTTCCATGGTTTTTAATGTTCATATGATGTCATTTTTATAGGGAATTGAGTGTTGGATAGTTGTTTTGTGCTTAATTTGCTTTATCTTGTGAAACATAATTCTTACTCGAACTTTGAAGGAATTTGCAGATTTATTGAGTTCGAATTTGGAACAATGTTCTGAAATAGAAGTTGTAGATCGTCTCGATACGAGTTCGTGAGCGCAAACGGATCATAAATCGGAGTTCGGACGAGAAAGTTATGGCTGAAACAAAAACGTCGCGCGCAGCAGTAAAACTTCGGCGACCCAGACGGCGACCGCCGGCCAGGTCGCCGAATTCCCTGTTTCAATTTTTGGCCTCCGGTGGAAAATTCGGCGGTCGCCGAATCCATGAAGAAATTGGCCATTTTTCGGCGACCCAGACGGCGATCGCCGAACGGGTCGCCGTTTTTGGGCGTGTTTCCGTTCCCTTCCGCGTTTTTACGTTTTTTTCAAGTTATTTTCGAGCTCAAACACTGTATTTTACCCTGACACTATAAATAGGTCCTCTTTTGACCTATCTGGGGTTCCCAGCTTTAGTTTTTCAGTTTCCAACTTTATTTTCTCAGTTTCATAGCTTTAGATTATTATTGCTTTCCAGTTTTTACAGCTTGGATTGGATTTCCACAAGATTGAAGATTCAAGCCGCTACAATTATTTTATTCAGAGTTTTATTTAATTCAGTTCTTTCAATTGCGTTCTCATTAATTATGTTTTTGCTTTCTTTTATTATGTTTGGCTAGTTCTTTTAATCTGAACCTAGGGTTTGTACATAGCTGATTAATTATATGTGTATGATTTATTGATATCAATTTGCCTTCCAACTTATGATTCATGATTCCTGGTGCCTGTTCTCTTGTGAATTATCTGATCAATGATTTACATGTCTAGCTGTCCAGTTTGAGTCTTGAATGCGATAATTGTTCAGCCGATTCAGGAATGCATGATATAGTGTTAGCCTTGAGTCTTGAATGCGATAGGTGAAGCTATAGGAAGCTATTCTTTATGTGCTATTGGGAGTTAATTTATTCCTTGGAGTCTTGAATGCGAAAAGGGATTAATTAATCTACATTCATAGGTGGTCGTTAGAGACGCTTGTGATTAACATAGTGATCTTTCATCAGGGTTGGATTAAAATTGGTAATTGAATCAATAGGTTGAATGCATATAGTTGATTAGTGAAAATACATCCCTAGGGTCAGAGCTTTCCCTTTTATTTGAGTTAATCATCATAGTGTTTATGCTCTTTAGTTTTATTTAGTTAATTTTAGTTTAATATTCACCTTCATATTTGTTTACTTGCATACTGTGAAAGTTTGTGTAGGAAATAGATAAAGTGATTTCGTGTTACAATCCCTGTGGATACGATATCCGATTACTGTTTATACTACGATTACACCGTGTTAGTTGCGGTATTTTTGTTGCTAATAAAATTAGTGATCAACTTTTTGGCGCCGTTGCCGGGGATTGTTTAGATTTTACTTTAATATTTCCAATAGGACTTAATAGTACTGCAAGTTTTATTTGTTTTTATTTTTATTTTCTGGTTTTTATAAGTTGTGTTTCTGTAGGTTGCATATGAACACACGATCTCACGAGTCTCCTCTCTTTGAGTTAGACCCTGAAATCAACAAGACCTTGCGCAATCTAAAGAAGCAAAACGACCAAGTTGAGGATAATACGATGGCTACTCCAGAGCAAATCCAAATTCGAGCTCTGCAAGAGCAGTTGAAGAAGCTGCTTGACGCACAGGAGACGAGAGAGGCTCCAAAACAACCAGCCATCAATGAAGCGTTCATACCACAGTATGTATACCAGGAGCCCCCACGTGTGAACGCTACCAACTTTGAGCTGAAAACGGGTCTGATCACGATGGTTCAACAGAGCCAATATGGTGGACAGGCGATCGAAGACCCTAATGCGCACCTGGCGCATTTCCTGGAGCTGTGTAGCACGGTGAAGATGAATGGTGTCCCTGATGACATTATCCGTCTTCGTCTTTTTCCCTTTTCACTGCGGGATAAGGCGAAGTCGTGGTATCATACGCTGCAGCTGGGAAATAATGTTGTGTGGGAGGACTTAGCTCATGCGTTCCTACGAAAATTTCATCCGCCTGGCCTTACATTGAAATTGAAGATGGACATCGTGCAGTTTCAACAGTACGAGGGAGAGAAGCTAGCAGAGACGTGGGAGCGATATCAGGAGAAGCTCAGAAAGTGCCCAGGTCATGGATTTGATGAAGGCACACTAGTGATAATGTTCTACAATGCCTGCGGGGAGCGTACGAAGATGCACATGGATACAGCTGCAGGCGGCTCTCTACTCCAGAAAAGCAGCTCTGATGCATGGAGCATTATTGATAGTATGGCTTCTACGAGCTACCAATGGCCATCTGAGCGTATGCAATTGAAGAAGGCTGCAGCTGCGTCTAGTTCTGACCCTATGGCAGCAATGGTGACTCAACAGGCAGCGATGGTTACACAGCTGGCAGAGCTGACTGCAAAAATTGGTGAGCTGAATGTTGGACGTCATAAGCAAGCTGTGATAGATCCGTCAGGCATGGAAGATGTCAATTATGTGAATGACAGCGGCTATGGGAATTTCCAGCGAGGACAGCCAGGGATGTATAACAGAGGTCAGCCATATCAGCAGGGTCAGCAGCAGTTCCAGCCAGGAGCACGCCCGCACCCGAATCTTTCTTACGGCAATCCGAACAATGCTTTGCAGCCTCCACCTGGATTTTCTGTTTCTAATGGGGGAGTAATTAATGAGCCAAAGAAGGATTCAATGGAGGAGATGATGAAGCAAGTGCTTACGAAGATGACTGGAATGGAGGTGAATGTTGGAAATAAAATCTCCAATATGGAGAACAATTTCTCAGCCCTCTCTAAGCAAGTGCAGATGTTGGAGAATCAAGTTGGTCAGATTGCCAACCAAGCAGCTGCGCAGCACAAGCCGGGCCAATTCCCAAGCAACACTACTGTCAATCCTAAGGGCCATTGCAATGCTATTTTCGAGGGCACTCTGTCTACACAAGAGATGAGGATGAGCAAGGAGCATGAATCTCTGATTGAGGAACCATACAAGGCTCCTATTCCACTTAGGGAGTACATCCCAAAAGCTCCATTCCCTCGTAGGCTGATGAAGAGGGAGGTGCTCGAAGAGCAATGTGCTGTGAAGCCGAGTAAAAAGGTGGATGCCAAGGAAGTCAAGCTGGAGGTCCCCCATTGCAAGAATGAGAAAAAGATTGTCAATCTCGAGGAGACAGAGCATAGACGTACAGTGGATGAGCTAGAGAGACTACTTGAAGAATCGGACCAGCGTGCACAGCCTCAAAGTCTCTCAAAATTGCAGGATCCCGAGGATAAAGAAGAAAAGGCAATTGTTCACACCAAGAAGATGGGGGATGAGGATAAGAAAATCTCGCAGGCGACATCTGTGGGCACTGAGCGGCCAATGAAGCTACTATCGAAGAAGAAAGATCCGGGTAGCTTCACCATTGAGTGCGAGATAGGAGGAGAGCTCTTTCCCGAGGCCCTTTGTGATTTAGGGGCTAGTGTCAATGTGATGCCCATCTCTGTGTTCAAGCGGTTGGGAATTGGAGATCTCAAGCCGACCTCGATGGAGATTCAGATGGCGGATAGATCAAGAGTGAAGCCGAGAGGAAAGCTTGAAGACATCTTTGTGAAGGTCGACAAGCTCGTCTTCCCTACGGATTTCTTGGTCCTCGATATTCCTGAAGATGCAAATCCGCCGTTGATTCTTGGTCGATCATTCTTAGCTACGGGGCGAGCTATGATAGATGTGCCCAATGGAAGCGTCGTTTTTCACGCAGCTGATGCACATGAGCCTTCTACATCTGTTCGTGTTAGGCGGTCTGTCATGCCTGCTGCGTTTGATGTTCATTGAGGCTGTGAGGTATCGTCGAGCTCTAGACGTTAAATTAAGCACTTGTTGGGAGGTAACCCAACTGTTTTTCTTTGTTTTGTTTTCCTTTCTTTTAGTTTCGTTTTGTTTTTTTTTTTTTTTTTTTTTTGTCTTGTTCCTTTTTGTTTCGTTGTTTTGTTTGGGTTTTTGGTACAGCGTGAGCTTGGAAGATGCGGAAACTCGCGCCTTGTTCATACCACCACCATGGAGCATGTGTTTCTGTGAGTAGTGACACACATATCACCATCCCTCCAAACTTATTTTCGAACTTATGTTCTTTAATAAGTTTGGGGGAGGGGGGTGAGAGTAGATATGTGTATCACTTTTATTTTTTTTGTTGGCTTTATTGTTTTATCCTGCTTGGTTGGTGGTGTGTGTTTGTGATTGTTTTTTTTCACCGATGATTATTGCTCCATTAGATTTCTGGTGAGATGCCAATGATGATTTCTATGAAAAAAAATTGGAGTTTGATTTTCTTTGATGATATAAGTATAACTGGAACTAATTTGCATAATTCTAGAGTGATTTTAACCTTGACTTTTGGACGTTGAATAAACCTGTGAGATTTTGAGCCATAACTGTTTATCATACACAGTTTATTCTTTGTTGTGAGTTTTGTCATGCATATGTAGTGATCTTCTAGAACTTGCCATGGTTTCTGTGTCGAGGTTGCTGTTGTGCCCAGGATTAGGAGATGATTTTAGGCCATCTTTTGTTAGCCACAATTTATCCCAAACACTGTCCTTGAAAAATAAAATTATCCTTTGTTATCCACTTTGAGCCTATTTAGCTTTTATTCTTTAGCCGGATGATAGGGGTGATGTAGTATATGGGAATCTTTGTGTGGTGAATATCATAGTGGGTTGTGAAAAAGAAGGGATGATATTGTGCTACTATTTACTCTTATAAGCTCTAGAAAGTTGTGAATAGCGGAAAAAAAAAAGAAGAAAAAGAAAAGAAAAAGAAAAAAAAAAGTG
This sequence comes from Salvia miltiorrhiza, assembly GCF_028751815.1. Lineage (NCBI taxonomy): Eukaryota > Viridiplantae > Streptophyta > Magnoliopsida > Lamiales > Lamiaceae > Salvia > Salvia miltiorrhiza. The sequence continues at coordinate 38,583,898 of NC_080389.1, read as the reverse complement.
AAGTCGAGTGTATATTGAGAAATTTGTTAGAGAATCGACTTTGTGTGTTGGAAAGAAGTTGAGAGCATAAAAGAGTGTTTAGTTCTGTTTTGCGATGATTAAATCCCTTGAGTTGTGTTGATTATGGTGATATAGTTGGGTGGAAGATGGAATTTATTCCATGCTTGATTAGTGAAGTCATAAGGTTGGTGTTCTTGATATATTTGAGTCACTTAGCCTATATTTCCCTACCTTAACCAATGTCCCTACATTATAACCCGAAGAAAAAGACCTATTTGATCTTAGTCTTGGCATACTTTTAGCGATGGAGATTGTAGACGATTGGCAAGCTTATGGTAAGTGATCTATATTGCATTGAATTCGATGAGAGCATACACGTCCTATATATTCCATCAAATTGAGAGTTGAGTGATACACATACCTTGTGAGATTCAATTGTTTGGAATGTCAAGGTTGATTTTGCTATAGGTTGTGTTTATTGGTGAATTTGTGCTTGATTATTAAGGATTTGACAATTCTATCATTCTTTATTTTTCGGAGGCATTGATGAACTAGATTTCTTACCCATTCGTGTTATTGATTGTGTTCTTCCCATTATTCGAGGACGAACAATGGATTAAGTTTGGGGGAGTTGATAACACTCATATTTCCATGGTTTTTAATGTTCATATGATGTCATTTTTATAGGGAATTGAGTGTTGGATAGTTGTTTTGTGCTTAATTTGCTTTATCTTGTGAAACATAATTCTTACTCGAACTTTGAAGGAATTTGCAGATTTATTGATTTCGAATTTGGAACAATGTTCTGAAATAGAAGTTGTAGATCGTCTCGATACGAGTTCGTGAGCGCAAACGGATCATAAATCGGAGTTCGGACGAGAAAGTTATGGCTGAAACAAAAACGTCGCGCGCAGCAGTAAAAATTCGGCGACCCAGACGGCGACCGCCGGCCAGGTCGCCGAATTCCCTGTTTCAATTTTTGGCCTCCGGTGGAAAATTCGGCGGTCGCCGAATCCATGAAGAAATTGGCCATTTTTCGGCGACCCAGACGGCGATCGCCGAACGGGTCGCCGTTTTTGGGCGTGTTTCCGTTCCCTTCCGCGTTTTTACGTTTTTTTCAAGTTATTTTCGAGCTCAAACACTGTATTTTACCCTGACACTATAAATAGGTCCTCTTTTGACCTATCTGGGGTTCCCAGCTTTAGTTTTTCAGTTTCCAACTTTATTTTCTCAGTTTCATAGCTTTAGATTATTATTGCTTTCCAGTTTTTACAGCTTGGATTGGATTTCCACAAGATTGAAGATTCAAGCCGCTACAATTATTTTATTCAGAGTTTTATTTAATTCAGTTCTTTCAATTGCGTTCTCATTAATTATGTTTTTGCTTTCTTTTATTATGTTTGGCTAGTTCTTTTAATCTGAACCTAGGGTTTGTACATAGCTGATTAATTATATGTGTATGATTTATTGATATCAATTTGCCTTCCAACTTATGATTCATGATTCCTGGTGCCTGTTCTCTTGTGAATTATCTGATCAATGATTTACATGTCTAGCTGTCCAGTTTGAGTCTTGAATGCGATAATTGTTCAGCCGATTCAGGAATGCATGATATAGTGTTAGCCTTGAGTCTTGAATGCGATAGGTGAAGCTATAGGAAGCTATTCTTTATGTGCTATTGGGAGTTAATTTATTCCTTGGAGTCTTGAATGCGAAAAGGGATTAATTAATCTACATTCATAGGTGGTCGTTAGAGACGCTTGTGATTAACATAGTGATCTTTCATCAGGGTTGGATTAAAATTGGTAATTGAATCAATAGGTTGAATGCATATAGTTGATTAGTGAAAATACATCCCTAGGGTCAGAGCTTTCCCTTTTATTTGAGTTAATCATCATAGTGTTTATGCTTGTCACACCCCAATTCTTGAATGAATAAATATAATCGAGGTGTGAATAATTCATAGAAATAAACAAGGGAAAAACCTTGTTAAAACCCGAAATAGGATGGAAAGTCGGGCTATGCCCATTTGGATCACAAGTTTTGTTTCATGCTTCTGACAACCAACATTCATTAGCATAAATTTAGTAGTGAAGAGTCTAAGCTCGGTCAAATATATCATTTGAAATTTAACATGAAGATCTTAAGTTGGGAAAACAAAAGATGGATATGAGTAATTGCTACAGCGGAAGTCTAACATAGGAATTTATCTTTAGCCTCAGCTCCGTCCCGTCAGCACCGTCCAGCCAACCTGAAAATATTTGAAAGTATTTTTGGGCTAAGTACTAATGTACTTAGTGGGCATGCATTTTCTGAAACATTTTATATTTTCGTAAAGACAGTTTATCCAATCATACTTGACATGACTTAGAAGGTTTTAAATTGAAATAGCTTCTAAGCATGTTAAAATATTTTCTTTCATTTGTGCGCACATGTCACACTCCCTTTCTGTTACTCGCTGTGATCCCGGACCTTTTAGCCACCGACGGATCTCTGTCTCCCGCTTACTTGAACTAAGGGCGTAACCCAGACAAGTTTACTTTGACCTCGGGACGCTACCCAGGCAGGCCTGATATTTCTCATGCTCCGGAACACATCCAGCCGAGCACCCTTATAACGCCTCTGGTTAGAGCCCGATGGAGATCAACCCACCGAGTCAACTAACAAGTGTACACAATTCTCAAACAACGTATTAGGTCATAAGAGAACCTCAATTGATTAACTGCGCGAGCCTTAAACAGAGCAGAGTGCACATAAACATTTAATTGGATAAACAGTTTTCATAACATTAAATAAATAATTTGCATTTCATTGAAACATTTAGAGCTTAATAACTCAATCATACTTTGTACATTTGGAAAGTAAGCCCACCTGTCTAGGCAAAGCCTGTCGTTTAACCTTATCTCTGAATCGGAATAGCAGTGCTAATCCTCTTGATGCTCAAAGCCTACAAGAATTCTATTCTCAATAGGTCTCCTTGAATTCTAATCTTAAGTCATGGTGTAGTGCTTAATATTCTATGATTCACTTAGCCGGGTTTTCAAAATTTAATAAATAAATAATTGAAAACTAAATTCTTGAGTTAAGGACACCAACAATATCCTTACTCGATTTTCTTAAATAATTGGAATTATAAATAAAACCAATTAAATCATAAATACTTTTATTGCAAAAAAAAAATAATGCAATTTCATGTCATGCTTAGCATATAGTAAGTAATAACTTAAAATATGCATATAATAATAATAATATGATATTATTATGCAAATTAAAATAATTAATCAAACTTAATAAGTCGAATTAATTAAAATAGTGCAGTCCAATTAAATGGAGAAGCTGCACAGCCCAATGAATAAATTAAGGCCCAAGGCATTAAATAAAAACATTGGCCCAACTGAAATATAAACAAAACTCGGCCCAATTAAAGAGCCCAACTGAAATAAAAAAAAATGCAAAAATCGGCCCAACCCAAAGAAAAGCAAAGCCCAACCTTTAATATTTTCGACCCATATGCTCAAGCCCAATAATCGGCCCAGCTTTCTTGATTAAATAAGAGGCCCAAATGCTCTTTTAAATAAATGAGCCCACTGAAATAAAAATGGCCCAAAACTTAAACCAAGCCCTATTCTTCATCTCATTAAACACACACATATACAAACACACGCACCACTCTCCCCCCTCCTTCATCTCCGCAGCAGGCACCCTCTCCCCCCCCCTTCGTCTCCGGCGGCGGTGGCCGCCGCCGGCCACGCCACCGTCCCCTGACTCCCCTCTCCCCCGTCTCTCGTCTCTCACCCACAGACGCACGCACCGAGCGGTCGCCAGCAGCCCCGCTAAGCCCTCTCTCCCTTTTCTCTCTTCCGGCCGTCGCGGCCATCTCCGGCGAAGAGCACCGTCTCCGGTCACCCTCACCATCTCCCTCGACTGACCGAGAACCCAAATCGGCCGCCTCCACTTCTCTCGCGCTGAAACGGACCCGTCATCCCACAGCAATGAGCGGCGCCCGAGCCCTAGCTCCCTCTCTCTCAGTAGATCGGAAACCCATCGCCGTCGGAGCTCGCCGGAGCAAGCGGCGACAGGCTCCAGCTCCCCTCTCTCTTTTTCGGCGACTGAAACGACAGCCACCGCCGTCTCTCCCACAGATCTCCGACCTTTCTCTTTTTCCAGCCGTGGCCGGGCAGCAGCGGCACAGCCGCCGTGCCCTGCCTCCCTCGACCTCTCGACTCAGTTCACACAAACACAACGCTCATCCTCCTCGACTCAACAGACCCAACCAGACACTCCAACATTTGGACTCGGCAATCAAAAACAAGCTCAAGACTTTTTCTTTATTCTTTTTAATAAGTATGCTTCATATATGTAGAAACACAGATTGTATGCTCATGTATACGGGAATGCCATTTTGTTTCAAAATCTTGATACACGAAATCTGAATTTGCTATATGGGAAAATTAGTTGCTGGAAATGCGTAGTGTGTGATTCAATATTGTAAAAACAAGTCATGTAATTTAAAGAAGAAGATGAAACCTTGGGGATGTTCTGTTCAAAGATATGAAATTGCTTTGATGTTGAAGCTATGAAACTGCTCGACTGTTTTTAAAAACATGAGCTCCTCCTCGGCAGAATGAGCTGTGGGAATTATGAATGGAGAATACAGGAATTCAGTTAATTATTGCAGAAGTTTGGTAAATGAATTGTGAACGTGGGTGATGGAAATAAGTGGGGGTAAGTGGGAGTAGTGGGAGGGAAAGTGGGAAGAAAGGTGGAGGAGTTAGTGGTGGGAGTAGGAATAAAAAAATAAAATAAAATAAGATAAAATAAAATAAAAAGTCTTCCAAGTTGTACTATGAAAACTGTAATAATACTTCATGGTTCGCTAAATAAATAGCTCGTGAAAATACTTGAATGCTAAATTAAATAAATATGAAATGCATATAATTTAATTACTAAATTTACAAATGCTTTTGTAAATCATTTTTTGTTGGAATTAAAATAAATTCTTTTTCTCAATCTGGCGTGAATCATCTTAAATCTAAGTTCGAAAATTTTCTAAACTTAGCTCGAGTAAACGGGGTATTACATCCCTCCCTCCTTAAAAAAAATTTCGTCCCCGAAATTACATACCTTGATAATCTAGCTGAGGATACTAGTCTTTCATTTTATTCATCTCTTTTGTGGCCTTTTCCATCCTGTGATGGTTCCACTACATGACGAGAACAATATTATTGTCTCATAAAACTTGAACCTTGCGATTAAGTATCTGGACTGGTTTCTCTTCATAACTTTAGTCCTGGCTAGGACTACTTTATCTAGCTTAATCAAATACTTTGGATTAAACACATACTTTCTTAACTGAGAGACATGAAACACATTGTGCACGTCTCCAATACTGGGTGGCAATGCCAACCTATAGGCTACAGGACCTATCTTATCTAGGATCTCAAAAAGTCCTATATAACGGGGTCGTAACTTGCCCTTCTTTTTGAAACGTATAACTCCCTTTGAGGAAGAAACTTTGAGGAAAACTCGATCCCCAACATTGAATTCTAACTCCGATCGGCATTTATCGGCGTAAGACTTTTGTCTATCTTGAGCTTCTTTGATTCTTTGCTTGATGTGGTCGACTTTCTCAACCATCTGTTGGACCAGTTCAGGACCTAACAACTTTCTTTCACCCACTTCATCTTAATAAAGTGATGAACTATATTTTCGGCCATACAAGGCCTCATCTAGATTATTCCAAATGTTGCTAGATAACTGTCTGTTATAAGCAAATTCTACGAGAGGTAACAAATCCTCCCAACTTCCACCTTTGTCTGCGACAATCATTTGCAGCATAACTTCTAGAATCTGAATCGTTCTTTCTGACTGCCCGTCAGTCTAAGGGTGGTACGCTGTGCTGCAGTTCAGCTGAGTGCCCATGGCTTCTTGTAAACTTTTCTAGAAACGCGATGTGAATCTGGTGTCACGATCTGACGTGATAGATACAGGTACACCGTGAAGGCGTACTATCTCTTTGACATATAACTTTGCAAGTTTCACCAATCCAAATGTCATTTGAATTGGCAGAAATCACGCTGACTTTGATAATCGACCCACTACAACGTTATATATCTTTTCATTACTGTTCATCAAAAAATTTTCTTTAAATTCTGGTGCATCTTTGTACTGCCTGGGTGTGCAGTGTATTGAGTATCATGAGCCTTGCTCATAATCTCATTCTTTAACTCTTCATTGTGCGGCACACACAATCTTTCACCAACCATAAGTGTATTATTCTTTGCTTCAGTTAATCTTTTCGTTTCATTCGTTCTTGCAGTGAGACGCGTCTTCTCCAAGAACAAATCTTCTCTTTGTGCTTGCACAATTCTTTCTCTCAAATCAGGTTTAGCTGTCAGTGCAGCTACACAACCCGATATTGAATCTGGGGAATAAACAATCTCTAAACTGAGTGAGGCGAACTCACGAATCAGCTCATTCTGTTGGGTAATGAAATACCCTAGCTTAGCCTTCGTCTTTCGACTCAGGGCGTCAGCTACTACATTCGCTTTTCCTGGATAGTAATTGATGGTGCAATCGTAATCCTTTACTAATTCGAGCCATCTTCATTGTCTCATGTTCAAATCCTTTTTCTCGAAGAAGTACTTTAAACTCTTATGATCTGTAAAGATCTCACACTTAACTCCATAGAGGTAGTGTCTCTAAATCTTCAGTGCGTGCACAACGGCTGCTAGTTCTAAATCATGAGTTGGGTAGTTCAACTCATGGGGCTTCAATTGACGAGACGTATGCTATCACTTTCTGATTTTGCATCAACACGCAACCCAATCCTAGTTTCGAGGCATCAGTGTACACCTCAAATTCTTCATTCTCTTCTGGTATTGCTAACACTGGTGCAGTAGTCAGCCTAGTCTTGAGCTACTTAAAACTTTGTTTACAAGCTTCGGACCAAACATACTTAGTCCCTTTTCTTAAAAGTCGAGTCATTGGCCTAGCCAATTTCGAGAATCTTTCGATGAACCTTATATTGTAACCTGCTGAACCGAGAAAACTTCTGATCTTATTGACATTTGATGGTGCCTTCCATTCCTTGACTGCTTCGACCTTGGCGGGGTCTACTTTGATTCCTTCAGTCGACACTATGTGACCGAGAAACATAACTTCCTTTAACCAAAATTCACACTTGTTGAATTTGGTAAACCATTTCTCAATGCGCAGGGTTTTGAGTACGATGCGTAAGTGCTCTTCATGTTGTTCTTCGGTCTTAGAGTATACGAGGATGTCGTCGTTAAACACTAAGACAAAACTATCGAGATACTGATGGAAAACTCTGTTCATTAAGTCCATGAAAACTGCTGGGGCATTCGTTAAATCTAAGGGCATCACTGTGAACTCATAAAGTCTATAACGCGTTTGAAACGCTGTCTTTGGAATGTCTTCTCTTTTCATCTTGAGTTGATGGTAACCAGATCTTAGGTCAATCTTGGAAAACATACTGGCTCCTCTCAACTGATTTAATAGGTCGTCTATCCTCGGAAGAGGATATCTATTCTTATGAGCTTGCTTCAACTTCTTATAATCAATACACATACTTAGTGTATCATCTTTTCTTTGACATCTTGAATTAGTGCTCCCCATAGTGACATACTATGTTGCATGAAACTAGGTCTGGTGAAAATTTGGTAATTCATTGGGAAAAATATCTTTGTACTCTCAAATCTGTTGAACTTCCTTAATTGTTTCCTTCGTCCTAACTCACCTTCTCAGATTGACTAGGGAATTCTAACATCAAACTTTTCTCATCGTCTTTGTAACTTTCACTTCAAGGATTAATGGCACTCCTTCTGTCCTGTAAACTCATTTTCCCATTTCCAAATGGTTATTTAATGGGGGTTTCTAAGTTTCCATTGTGGTGGCGTTCCAACTTTATTCTTGTTGTAGCTTCTGGCACTTTAGCCAAAGCATTCACTCTCTTAGCTTGAGCTTACTAGCCTTGGGGTTGGGTTATACCTTAAGTGTAGTTCTAGTGCTTTCCTTCTATTTAAGGGTTTTCTCTATTTCTTTCATTCCATTTCCTTTTTCTTTACTTCCCTCTTGAGGTGGTGTACATATCTTGTTTGTGCGTGAAATTTCTCCATTTGTTGTAGTGACTCGGTGGTGAGAGTCTCGTTCATTGCTTGTTCCTTCGTAATGTCTCCCTGGTTCACTAGGGGAATTAAATATCTCATGACGCGATTCATTCACGAACTCCTTTACGCATTTCTTATTATTGTCCACCATGTGGACCACATATTAACAGCTGGTTGAAAACTAATGATAAACTGAGTAATTCTAATCGCTATTATACTTATCGTAATAAAAGGATATTCTATTGTGACAACTATATAGTGCGAGTCTATATATTGTAGTGATGCTCTACTTCGAGATCAAAAATCTTAATTGACAATCACCGAGATCTTAGTCATGTGGGCTGGCCAGACCCAACAAAACGAATCACTCAGTCAAATGGGAGCTTCGCCCCAATCATGTCAACATCTTATTCATGTAAATCTCTGGTCAAACTTCTAACTTAAAACTTACTAGTAAGTACTTCATCATAAGTTACTGATACCATGAAAGTCCATTCTATGCCGTTCTAGCAAAGCTATCACGACTAACATCATAATCATAAGCAACATAAGTTCTTATGTGAAAAACTTAATCTCACCGCTATTGAAATAGCTCAAATGAATCCTTAGTCTTAAGGCATTGCCTCTATGTTGTAACATATCTATGTTAAACATTTCTATCTTACCAGTCTTTACTTAAATCGATCAAGCGGTGCTATCACGATTAACATTCTCAAAGCATTCTTGGGTGGTACTCAAACGGTTTGTAAGAGAACCCATCATTCTAATCGTATAGGCAGCTAGCCTAAAACGACAACATAAAGCTTTCTCATTCATTCATACATACATACATACTTCTGTTTCTTTTGAAACCTTAACATATATGGACATTTAAAGTCCCTTTCATGAAAACTTTGCTGGTGCCGGAAAGATTCAAAGAATCTAACTCGACAATACATCTGGTATTCGTGAAAGGCTCAATAGTCCTGAACACGACTTTAAATCATCTTATCGTTAAGGGCTCGGGTTGTCCCAAACACGATACTTACTTATCTTATCGTTAAGGGCTCGGATTGTCCCAAACACGATACTGAGCTTGGTTATATGAGTCGGAGACCCAAGATAACAATATGAAAGCGATTAGAAATTCATAACTTATAACATATGGAAAGCGATAAGCAATTCACATAGTATCATTCATTGAAGCGCACACTTTTTCTTGGAAACATTCATAACATTTGAAATACATATATGTATATTTTTAAACTATTATCGTACCTCGGTTGCGGCAGTGTGACGGTGAGCTGAGGGCTATTGACATTCTTAGAAGTCTAGAGATACTATTCTAGACTCAACATCAAAAGTTTATGGTTATCAGAGTCATGAAAGAAAACTCATGCTCTGATACCATTCTGTCACACCCCAATTCTTGAATGAATAAATATAATCGAGGTGTGAATAATTCATAGAAATAAACAAGGGAAAAACCTTGTTAAAACCCGAAATAGGATGGAAAGTCGGGCTATGCCCATTTGGATCACAAGTTTTGTTTCATGCTTCTGACAACCAACATTCATTAGCATAAATTTAGTAGTGAAGAGTCTAAGCTCGGTCAAATATATCATTTGAAATTTAACATGAAGATCTTAAGTTGGGAAAACAAAAGATGGATATGAGTAATTGCTACAGCGGAAGTCTAACATAGGAATTTATCTTTAGCCTCAGCTCCGTCCCGTCAGCACCGTCCAGCCAACCTGAAAATATTTGAAAGTATTTTTGGGCTAAGTACTAATGTACTTAGTGGGCATGCATTTTCTGAAACATTTTATATTTTCGTAAAGACAGTTTATCCAATCATACTTGACATGACTTAGAAGGTTTTAAATTGAAATAGCTTCTAAGCATGTTAAAATATTTTCTTTCATTTGTGCGCACATGTCACACTCCCTTTCTGTTACTCGCTGTGATCCCGGACCTTTTAGCCACCGACGGATCTCTGTCTCCCGCTTACTTGAACTGAGGGCGTAACCCAGACAAGTTTACTTTGACCTCGGGACGCTACCCAGGCAGGCCTGATATTTCTCATGCTCCGGAACACATCCAGCCGAGCACCCTTATAACGCCTCTGGTTAGAGCCCGATGGAGATCAACCCACCGAGTCAACTAACAAGTGTACACAATTCTCAAACAACGTATTAGGTCATAAGAGAACCTCAATTGATTAACTGCGCGAGCCTTAAACAGAGCAGAGTGCACATAAACATTTAATTGGATAAACAGTTTTCATAACATTAAATAAATAATTTGCATTTCATTGAAACATTTAGAGCTTAATAACTCAATCATACTTTGTACATTTGGAAAGTAAGCCCACCTGTCTAGGCAAAGCCTGTCGTTTAACCTTATCTCTGAATCGGAATAGCAGTGCTAATCCTCTTGATGCTCAAAGCCTACAAGAATTCTATTCTCAATAGGTCTCCTTGAATTCTAATCTTAAGTCATGGTGTAGTGCTTAATATTCTATGATTCACTTAGCCGGGTTTTCAAAATTTAATAAATAAATAATTGAAAACTAAATTCTTGAGTTAAGGACACCAACAATATCCTTACTCGATTTTCTTAAATAATTGGAATTATAAATAAAACCAATTAAATCATAAATACTTTTATTGCAAAAAAAAAATAATGCAATTTCATGTCATGCTTAGCATATAGTAAGTAATAACTTAAAATATGCATATAATAATAATAATATGATATTATTATGCAAATTAAAATAATTAATCAAACTTAATAAGTCGAATTAATTAAAATAGTGCAGTCCAATTAAATGGAGAAGCTGCACAGCCCAATGAATAAATTAAGGCCCAAGGCATTAAATAAAAACATTGGCCCAACTGAAATATAAACAAAACTCGGCCCAATTAAAGAGCCCAACTGAAATAAAAAAAATGCAAAAATCGGCCCAACCCAAAGAAAAGCAAAGCCCAACCTTTAATATTTTCGACCCATATGCTCAAGCCCAATAATCGGCCCAGCTTTCTTGATTAAATAAGAGGCCCAAATGCTCTTTTAAATAAATGAGCCCACTGAAATAAAAATGGCCCAAAACTTAAACCAAGCCCTATTCTTCATCTCATTAAACACACACATATACAAACACACGCACCACTCTCCCCCCTCCTTCATCTCCGCAGCAGGCACCCTCTCCCCCCCCCTTCGTCTCCGGCGGCGGTGGCCGCCGCCGGCCACGCCACCGTCCCCTGACTCCCCTCTCCCCCGTCTCTCGTCTCTCACCCACAGACGCACGCACCGAGCGGTCGCCAGCAGCCCCGCTAAGCCCTCTCTCCCTTTTCTCTCTTCCGGCCGTCGCGGCCATCTCCGGCGAAGAGCACCGTCTCCGGTCACCCTCACCATCTCCCTCGACTGACCGAGAACCCAAATCGGCCGCCTCCACTTCTCTCGCGCTGAAACGGACCCGTCATCCCACAGCAATGAGCGGCGCCCGAGCCCTAGCTCCCTCTCTCTCAGTAGATCGGAAACCCATCGCCGTCGGAGCTCGCCGGAGCAAGCGGCGACAGGCTCCAGCTCCCCTCTCTCTTTTTCGGCGACTGAAACGACAGCCACCGCCGTCTCTCCCACAGATCTCCGACCTTTCTCTTTTTCCAGCCGTGGCCGGGCAGCAGCGGCACAGCCGCCGTGCCCTGCCTCCCTCGACCTCTCGACTCAGTTCACACAAACACAACGCTCATCCTCCTCGACTCAACAGACCCAACCAGACACTCCAACATTTGGACTCGGCAATCAAAAACAAGCTCAAGACTTTTTCTTTATTCTTTTTAATAAGTATGCTTCATATATGTAGAAACACAGATTGTATGCTCATGTATACGGGAATGCCATTTTGTTTCAAAATCTTGATACACGAAATCTGAATTTGCTATATGGGAAAATTAGTTGCTGGAAATGCGTAGTGTGTGATTCAATATTGTAAAAACAAGTCATGTAATTTAAAGAAGAAGATGAAACCTTGGGGATGTTCTGTTCAAAGATATGAAATTGCTTTGATGTTGAAGCTATGAAACTGCTCGACTGTTTTTAAAAACATGAGCTCCTCCTCGGCAGAATGAGCTGTGGGAATTATGAATGGAGAATACAGGAATTCAGTTAATTATTGCAGAAGTTTGGTAAATGAATTGTGAACGTGGGTGATGGAAATAAGTGGGGGTAAGTGGGAGTAGTGGGAGGGAAAGTGGGAAGAAAGGTGGAGGAGTTAGTGGTGGGAGTAGGAATAAAAAAATAAAATAAAATAAGATAAAATAAAATAAAAAGTCTTCCAAGTTGTACTATGAAAACTGTAATAATACTTCATGGTTCGCTAAATAAATAGCTCGTGAAAATACTTGAATGCTAAATTAAATAAATATGAAATGCATATAATTTAATTACTAAATTTACAAATGCTTTTGTAAATCATTTTTTGTTGGAATTAAAATAAATTCTTTTTCTCAATCTGGCGTGAATCATCTTAAATCTAAGTTCGAAAATTTTCTAAACTTAGCTCGAGTAAACGGGGTATTACAATGCTCTTTAGTTTTATTTAGTTAATTTTAGTTTAATATTCACCTTCATATTTGTTCACTTGCATACTGTGAAAGTTTGTGTAGGAAATAGATAAAGTGATTTCGTGTTACAATCCCTGTGGATACGATATCCGATTACTGTTTATACTACGATTACACCGTGTTAGTTGCGGTATTTTTGTTGCTAATAAAATTAGTGATCACCCACCTTATTCGTTCCCACAACGAGCGTAGAGTTACTTCCCTCTTTAGCTATCACTTCCCGCCTGGACCTTTATTGACGAAGAATCGATAAATTCGAGAAGAAGTCGTGAAAGAAAGGAAGATAGGTCTCTAAACTAAACTATCTCCTTTTTAATGATTTTAGGGTTCTAGCATCCATATTAATCTTGTCTCGTTCAAAACCTTAAACTCAAAACATTTATCACATAACTAACATTTAGGTTCGAAACCGTTTATTCGAACATCAACATGCGCATCAATCATAATTCGTTCTATTCATGTCATCAAGTCAAATATTCTGTCATTTAATATCACATAGACAAATCATATCATCATAGATCATGCTTTCTCATACATAAAACAATTTAATCCTTTTCAAATAAACTATATTAATAAGCCTTTTGAAAGGAATTCATCAAATAAGAGTTTAACTCAAAATATTTTATTTTAAAACCACTTATAAAAATACTTGAAATAAAAGAACTCTATTGAAATAATTAATTTAAAGGTCATATATAAATAAATTAATCAAGTCCAATTTAAATTAAATAAATAAAGACTCAAATAATTTAAATAGATATAAGCCCAAAATAATTAAGGTCCAAACATTTTATAAAACAATTAAATCATATGGCCCAACAGTTTAATTAAAGAAGCCCATCAGATTATTTTTTTTTAGGCCCAAGCATTTAAATCAAAGCCCAAATTCAATTTTAATTAAAGAATGGCCCAATCCCATCCTTCATCCTTTAATCTATCTACACACACCATTTCACATTCAAACACACACACAAAGCTGCGCTATCATCCCTCCCTCTCTCTCTCGGACGATCTGTCCGCCGCCGCCGCCGTTCAACGGCGGTGCCAGCCGGACGGAGGCCGGCGTCGGCTCCTCTCATCTCTCCCTGAACTCTCCCCCTCTCTTCTCCTCTATCCCTCTCGCCTCTATCGCTCATCTCTCTATCTCAAGACAGCCGGAACAAGGCGGCAGACAGCCACCTTCCACGATGCGCCGCCGCCTGGTTCTCCTTTCCGACGACACGGCCGCCATCTCCATCTCCATCTCCATCTCTTCTATTTCTCTCTCTACACGCCCTGACTCTCTCCCTCTCTACACTCTCATACGCGCACGGACTCGGCGTAAGCCGCGCCGCCGCCGGAAACAAGACAGCAGACGTCCCACCGTGGTGCGCCGCCGCCTGATCCTTCTTCTCAGTCGGAGCCACCTCCGCCTCACCTGAAATCGGTAAACCCTAACTCCCTGTTCTCTTTTCCTTTTTATTTTCCTCATCTTCTTCATTTTAATTAAAAGCTGAAACCCTCTCCTCTTTCCCCTTTCTAGCAGAACAGAGCCAAGGCTCCGCTGCCTTCTGTTGACCATCGACAGCCACCGCGGCTGCCGTCCCCTGACCTCGACTCACACACACAGCAGGGTTCAAGCCACAGTTCAGTCGAACACTTGGCAAATAGGATTTGAGCATAAATCAAATACTGTAAATGATCAATTGTAAATTGTACACAAACATTCATTCATGTAAATTAATCCTTCATGTAATTTCAGTTTCAAAATACATGTGTAAACGTATTGGTGATTGTTGGTTCTCTGTAAAAGTGAAATAGGGGAAAACCTTGGATTGGTGGTGAATGTTGCTTGTCTCTGCAGAATTGATATATCACATAAGTTAGAATTATTGTGAAGAAGAATTGAATGAGATGAATAATCTTCACTCTATTACCTTATAATGTGTTGGGGTGAAACTTGCTGCAGAGGTGGGAATGGGTGAGGTGAGATAGTGGAATAGGTTTTAAAGAAGCAAAATTCTATTTGGAGATTGACTGCATAGGTGAAGAAAATTGTGAAGTAGTGGGGACGTTTTATAGAGGAATGAGATAGGTGGATGAATTGTAAACTTGTATTCCTTAAATCTCAATTAGCAAAATATCTAAGGTTTAAATAAAATATCTAAAGACTAACATACTAATCATCCACATAAGTAAACCCAATCTCATATAAACATATTAAGACATATTAGCATAATTCTCATTGAAGCATAAAATTCATTTGGGCTTGCCTCTAACATAAATTAAATAATTCATGGGCTCACTTTAACAATCAATTAAAAGATCTATATTTAACACTTCAATGTTAAATCCTCCACAATAAATTAATGGACTCAAAATATATTTTGAGTGTCACTCATTGAAAATAAAATAAAAATAAATCATCACGTATATAAATTATCAAATTCATATAAGTGTATTTTATTAATGGATGCCGAACCCTAATTATCATAATAAATCCTTAAATCAGTTATTAGAAGAATTTAATCCTCAATTAAAAGTCGGGTCATTACATCCACAGACCGATTGCAACGATCAGATCATCTTTGCTATTGAAATACATATTCTTTGACAACTCCCGAGGCAGTAGTTGATAATCTTCAATATCCATAAGTGCCGCTGCAGCGTCCAACGGGATAACCAGAACTAACCAATTAGTTAGTTCATCTGCTCTAGGAACCTGTTCGTCATCATCGTCATCGATCTGCAAATTCTGCCAACCTGCATATTCAATCCCCGCCCTTCTCACGTTCTCTGGCTCCGACAAGTCTTCAGAGGCGCTTGTATCAGTCTCGGCTTCAGACGATGGAACATAATCTTCATCTACATTACCAGCATTCTCCACAAACTGAGGCTCGTACGTATATTGATCATCAGCTGGACCCCAACAACGATCAGTTGTTAGGTGATCGTAATGGTACGGATTTGGCTCATCCCATGAAGGCCAACCCGTTGACTGATCATTACCCCAAGTGACCGACGGTTCAACAATTTCTTGCGCCGGTGAATCTCCGACTGATAGGTCTAAATAAGCATATCTTTGGATTGCTTCCAATCCGTCCCCACCTTCGAATGTTGCACTGGATTCACCTCCATACCCGGAAGATTGAGGGAGATCGAACGAAGGAACATACACTCATCCACTATAATCGTCTTCGACAACATAAATCTCAGGAAAATGTGGCTGGGACACCAGCAACTGAAGCAAATCATTGTCATCGGCAAGAAGATTTTTACTGTATACCATGCCATTTAATCCCTTCGTCAAATAATACAAGCTGTAATTAGTGCTCAATGAATTCTCCAACATTAGGTGATTTATCATGTACACCGTAGTGACCATTGTGTCTCCGAAAATATGCAAACTCTTTGAAGAGCCGCCGATGTACTCATAACCATTGAAGCCACCTCCATAATTAACCAAAAAGTATCTCCCATATTCATTCATCTACAGATTAAATAATAAATAAATAAATATATGATGTAAAGGGAATAAAATGTAAAAATACAACATATAACATGTTAATACACGCGAAAAGCATCTGTCCGCCCGGGGAAGTTTTCGAGGAAATGTGTCCGGCCGTGTATTACATAATATATAATTACACACGGCCGGACACATTTTCAAGGACACTTGGCCGGGCGGACACATGATTTTCGAGCATATTAACATGAGTTATGTAGCAATATATATGTATAGAACTAAAATGCAACTAATAATTACTAATTAATACTTTAAAACATGATAGAATGTGCTCTAATTCACATGTATTTCCTTCAAACGTAGCTTTAAATCATAGTATGCTATAATATGCTAATAATTCACATAAGCATATAGGATAAAACAAAACATTGAAAATAAACAATAACCAACTTAAATTACATTTCAAACGTAAAATGACATACCTTTAAATGTTCGGATGACAGAATTCACAAATAATAGCTTCACCAATTGGAAAATATTAGAATTTCTATTGAGTTTGAGTGTTTTTTCACTTTGAGTGTTCGGATGAGAGAATTTCTATCGGATGAGAGAATTCACTCATATATAAACAAAGATTCCTTCATTTCACGTGAATTTCAATGAAATTAGAGTGTTTGACATGAATACTTTACTGACAATGCTATTTCACATCATATTTGTCGTTTATCATCAATTTTTTTAAAAAAAATTATGTCCATTAATTGAAGGCTAATTAATCGATGGAATATAAATACTAAAAATTAACACAATCGATATTAGCACTCAAAACACACAATGGAACCAAAAAAACATCTGTCCGATCGGAACAAATATGTGTCCGGTCGGACACTTGTTTTTTCCGGTCGGACACATTTTTTTTTGTTCCAATGTGTGTTTTGAGTGCTAATATCGATTGTGTTAATTTTTTGTATTTATTTTCCATTGATTAATTAGTCTACGATTTACTTCTAAAACCTTCGATTTTAATTCAAAAATAAATAAATATTATTTTTTGTTTTAGTCTTTCACTTTTTCCAACACTTATTTGACCGATTTCAATCTTTAAATTGATGACATTGATGATTCTTACACCTTTAACAACTTTTGGCAGATGTGTGTAAGACTTTGTCAACACTTTTTGTGGAAAACAATGCCCGGCCATCACAATCAAAAGACATTTTCGGTGGTTCACTTAATTAGGGCATGGATAGCCTTTGTATAGTAAGAAAGGGCACTTTTCAAAAAAAACATAAGAGGTAGGGCAATTTTAATTTCGGCTCTAATATATATTCACATGAATGTAAAAACTGTAATTTTTAATGTTCTAAATATGAAATATTTGATATTCTAACGTAATATGTATAGGATTGGATAATCATTTGAGCTTGGTGTATTATTATGTTGCTCTTGCATTTAATCATTATTTATTGTGGTGTATTTTATGAATTAAAAAATATATATTTCAGTTCTATATTATTACATATGATAACTGATAAGACTAAAGTTCAAATTCATCAAAACTTTGTTTAAAGTTCTTTCATCCAATTTTAGAAGATTGAAAATTATGGCACATTTTAATTTTTTTTTATTATTTTAGATAAATGAAATGATTTACTATATAAAAGTATCTCATATTGTGGATGTTTCATCTTCATCTTTAATGGACCTGGCTTTGAAGCTGTCATATTTAACAACTATTTTTTAATAAATATTATGATTAAAAAGTTTGGATCCGCCGATGATTGGGATGCATGTGTAAGTATTTGAGGCCTAAGTTTATATCAAGGATTAAAAAATTCTAATTTTAATTAACTAACTTAGAAAATTAGTCAAGATAAAGATTGTCTCCGGCCTTTCCTAAAAGAAAACCAGAAAAAACCGAAAATAAAAAGGAACATCCAAAATCTAGTAGTCCTCTTCCTCCGTCGGCCGCGCCGCCGCCGCCGTCAGCGCTTTGTACGTAGCGATGAAGCGGCCAGCGGCGTGGCCAGCCACAGCCGCCAGAAAGATTCCGACGTTGAACGACATGACAGAGAGCATAACAAAGTAGGCAAGAGCCATGTGAAGGGTGTGCGAGGCGGCGTGAGCGGCGGCACCGGAAGCGGCGGCAGGATGAAGTTGCTGCCGCGGCTTCGTAGCCGGAGCCGGGGAGAAAAGCTCGGCGATGGCGGCGAGCACGAACACGGCGGCAAGCGCTAATATATACATGCCGAGGCGGCCGGAGCCGGGCCAGCCGGCGAAAAGGACCACCACGTCCTTGCCCCAGAAGAAGCTCGTGTGCATCACGGCCATGTACGTCGTGCTTTCGTTGTTGGACGTTGGCCGCCGCGTCGGCATCGGCATGTTGCCATCATCATTCGACATTTTTGGTAATTTAATTTCTAGATTTTGGCTATCAAGTTGGAGAGAATTTAGGATTATCGATTATGTGCGTGTGAGAATTGGGAGGAAAATAAATCATTGGTTCTTAAGTTTGCGTGTTTTTATTGGACTCAAAATAAGCATCAGAAATTGTCGGATTATATATTTTCAAAAGACAAAAAATAAAATGATTCCCCTTGAAGTAAATCAATAAATCTATGCAGCGATGTTGTGGTAGCCCACAAATTAGTTTAATAAAAAAATATATTAATTTATTTTATTTATTTTTAAAATAAAAATAAAATTTAATTATATTACTGTACTTATTTTTTAAAGTTTTTTTGTATTTATTTTTAATTTAATTTTTACTAAAAATAAAAAAGTTATAAAAAGATTACAAAAAAACAATAATAATGTAGAGAATATAATAAAATAACTAGAGCTTATTATTATTTAAAAAATAATTTAAATTAATTTTTTTTCTATTTAACTAATTTGTGGATGCCACAATATAGATGTTTAGCATCACTCTAAATTACTAATGGAAAGTCATAAAAATAAAAAAAATTACTACTATTAATTATAAACACTTTTATGAAAGTATCCTTATATTAGTTTAATTTACTCCCTTCATCCCATTACAAATGTCTTATTTTTCATAATGGGATGTTCTATTACAAATGTCACATTATCCTTATATTAGTTTAATTTACTCCCTTCATCCCATTACAAATGTCTTATTTTTCATAATGGGATGTTCTATTACAAATGTCACATTCTTTTTTTCGCAAAATATTCTCTCTATACTTAATATATAAATAATTTTTGACAACTCACTTTAACTACTAATTATATATTTCTTAATATTCGTGCTAAAAAATAATGAGAGATTTATAATTGGACGAAGGGAGTAGAACCCATACAATAATATTTTCTCCATCATATAAAAATAGGTTTTGGAGAAAGTAACACGAGTTATAATAAAAATTTATTAAATATAATATGAGCGGAGAAATGATATCACTTAAATGCATTGTTAATAATGATAATTAATAATTTTAAAAAAATAATTATACTGTAAATAAAAAAAGGGTCTCACCATATGGAATAGGTGAACAAATTAGGGTAGTGTCAATAAATAGAATAAGATTGTTTTTTGTTGTCACAGCCCGCCCTAACTAGGGATAGTTAGGCCGAGTGATCCACGACTAGGGATGGGGTTAAAGAAGAAGGGGAAGAAAAGGGGCGTCATTTATAGCCGTAAAACTTACTCATCTTAATAAAACTCGTCATTTTTATTCATTAATACTCAATTGAAAACAGTCTATGAAAGACTGCATAAAAGTTATATGCAACCATTCTCTTAAGACTCAAAGTATGACATAACATACTATAACATCAACAACATCTTGCAGCGGAAAGTAGCTAGACATATGTATGAAGACATATTCTAGACAGGTTAACTATTTATTAACAACCCTGGAGACTCCGCTCATTGCAGCACCATCATCACATCAGCTCAACCTGCACATTTAGAAAACATATGCAGGGCTGAGTACAAAAGCACTCAGTGGGCACGTATGCCTAGGTATAAAAATACATGCTTCAAAACTGTAAATTGTCATGCCATCATAAACAGTACAGCAAGGGAGTTTTTCGCTAAAAAGGCCCAAGCTTACTAAGTTCATTTGTGATTCTTAAAGTTCGTCTGATCAGACTAAGTTCTTTTGTAATCTATCATATCTGAAACTGTGTGCCGGAGAGGTGGCCACCTCTCACGGTCACTTGACCGACCAACCCGCTAGATGACTCACGGTCACTGGTGTACACTAGCCCTGGCAGGATAGCTATCAACTGCTCAGGACCCGAATTCGATTGCATCATTGGCAAAGCCAAAGCAGATAGATATCATACTAAAATTTAAACATTTTATGGCAAGACAACAGTTGTAATATTTTCCAGTTCAAAGATTTGTAACGAAATAACTTGTTCAAAGGTAGCATTAAACTCGTTTGATAGATATATAAAACTGAAATTAACAGTTAAATCATCTCATGCATTCATTCGTATAAGAGGCCTACGACACGCAGGGGATCTCTATATACGTATAGTAAAAGTAATGCCCACCTCGTTGTGTCTCTGTATCAATGAGTAACGTCACTCTCTCCCTCAAGTCGTTACTTCCCAAAAGGACCTTCATCGTTATGAAGAATTGGTGAGAAGTTATAAAAGAAACCTCGATTAATAATCTAACCTCTTTTATGAAACATTAGTATCTCTAATGTTCATCTCTCTTGATTGTTAATCAATATAACAATTATTATCTCTCGTCATTACTCATTAATTATAACATCCTTATGTTATAATTAGCAGCGCTTCAATTAAAAGAAATATTTAACACATCGAAAAGTCCACTTTCTTAGCAGATCTATTCGCTCTCATCTCGTCTAATTAACCGATTAGAAAGTTAAACTTTCCATTAGGCATGTATTTGAGTCACGGGTCAACAAGAATTGACTATGCTCAAATTCTAATTTCACTAAAAATTTCGGCATGACCTATTCATATATAATGTCAGCCACGAGATTTCAACGCGTGAATCTCACTACGTGAACTCGTCTCTCGACTCAAAACTTAACATCTTGACATCTTTTCAACGCAAACCAAACAATTCAAAATCATCAAAACTCTTTATCAGTAAACTATCATTTATACTCGACACCAATTGTTCGAGTGTCAGATACCAACATTTATGTGCGTTAATCATAACTCTCACAACTCACACCATTTAGTCATATCGTATCATCCATCAAAACAAATATAATCAAGTTGTTTTCTAGAAAGTTTTGCTGTTTTTGTGTCATCTTTAAAAATTCATAACAACCAACTCAATCATCATAAACTCTCATACCAATTGATCTCAAAAACTTCATGAAGTGTAGTTCACTCTAAAAATGGTAGTTAACCAAAAAGGTTAAAGGTTTTTGGAGATATTGCTCTTTTAGTGCAGGCTGTCAAAGATTGACAGTTTCTGCCAATTTTGTTTAGGCCATTAGAAACCAAGGCAAACCTTAATAAAATTCCATCAAATTTAATCATCCAAAACTAAAGGTATCCTTGAAGATTTGGTTAAAATTTCACAAGAGAAAACGTTCATATGATCTGCCAAATAAACAATGAAACTCATACACTTTTACTGTTGGACAAATATGACAGCAGAACAGGGCATTTTTGAAATAATAAACTGCTCTGTTTCAGAGGTCATAAAAATCGAAATCTTATGTTTTTAGAAAAGTATTGAAGTCTAGTTTCGTTTAAAAAAAACGGTGATGCAAAATCCTTCATGGATTAATAGATATAAACGTTTTTGTGAAGTCTACCAATAGTTGACAGATTCTGTCAAGGATTTTTCAAAATATCTTTAAAATAGCAAACATCATCCAAAAGACATTAAATTTTGCAGCAACGAAATACACATATCATAGATAAACATACTAAAATTTCAGAGCCATCAAGCAATGAAAACTCATCGAAACATAAGCTTGAAACTGCTGTAAAATTTTGACAGAATTCCAGTTTTAATTTCGTTCAACAATTATCATCCATAAATTGTAAATCAATTAGCATGCTCATGTGATATCGTAGAACACATATACGCAATAATATTCATTATGCAACGTCTCAAACTTCACGAATTTAAATAATCATACTCTAAAAATTTATACAATTTTCGTGCTTGGAAAAATACGAATTTAATATATATCGATTCTAGCATACCCCTAAGCACAAATATCAAGTCAAAACGATCAAACAAAAATCGAAAGACAAGCTAATATGTGAAAAACGGGGCTGCCCTCATGGGTTTCATAGCTACGGTTCGTTCCGTTCTTACTCCCTTCATTAAACATGCTCAACATTTACCCAAGAACAACATACTAAAATTTCACGACGATCCGACGTCGTTTCAAAATAAAGTCGAGAATCGACGTTTTTCGACGTCGACGAAAATCGAAAAGAAAACCATCAAAACGTAGGTAGAGATCTTACCTACTTAGATACGTGATCGAAAAGATGATCGGCGCTCGTCTCGGTGCTCAAATCGGAGGTCAAAAGCTCCGTCCAAGCTTAAATGGAAAATGGCGTGTGTAGTGTGTGTTTTAGGTGTTGTGTGTGTGAATATGTGAGTTGTGTGTGTGGTGTGGGCTGATATAGCGTGAGTTAGTGAGGGGAAAGGGGTTTTGGGAGGTTTGGGGGTGGTTAGGGGTAGGGTAGGTTAGATATTTAGGATATTAACCCGTTAGTCGTTAAATATCTCGTCTCGTCTCGTTTTAACAACTAACAACCCATACTCTTTGTTACTCGCCCTCTCAACCTCTACTCACTTTCATTGCACTCGTAATTCTATATAAATATAGAAAACGCAAGCTCGTTCTCAAAATTCTGATAAACGAGCTCGGTTCGTTTATCGAGAAATCCCGATTTACTATTCACTCGTCGTCCAAAAATAAAAACTTTCATTATTGGACTTGTATCGAAAAACTAAGAATATTTCTCGACGACGTGCACGTAAGATTTTGAAAGTCGACAAAAAGACGAAATAGCAGTATTTTACTATTCATCGTCAAAAAGTCAAAATTTTCAAAAACGTCTTAACGGACTCAGATCTCACTTCCGAGTTCATCGTTCTCATTCAAATAATTATCTCGAATTATTCAAATACTCAAACTCAAATACGGATATAAAATCCCACATCATTCTCACATCATCGAAAGAACATCTCAACATCTTAAAAAAAATAACAAGAAAACTTCATATAACTCCTCATCTATTTACAAAGTAAATCAAACAAGGGATCTAAACCCTAATTACTCAAACTCAAGCAATTAAACACGTCATCAAAAGCCCGGGTATTACATTTGTGGACACCCAGAAAAGAAAAATCTATTTTTATAGAACAAATGTAATAATTAAGAGAAAGCATTTTATCAATTAAGCTTAATTGTTTATTTGCATATATTTTAGTGTCTCACAATTTTATATGTGTCATTGTATTCCACTAAAACTACATAGTTATTGGTTATGAACGAGTCGAGTCGAGCCGAGTATTAGTAGGCTTGAGCTCGACTCATTTAAATATAAGGGTGTTCGAGTTTCCGTCTTATTGATGGAGCTCAGTTTGTCAACCATTTCCGAGCTTGAGCTCGGCTCGTGTGATACTCGGTAATATCGAATTTGAGCTTGAGCTCGAGTTCGACTCGTTTCGAGCTCGTAATTGAACTCATTAAAAACTTAGGAAAATCTTGATAAAGGATCAAAATGTGCTCTTGGTCTTAAATTAATATTGAGCTCGAGCTCGACTCGTTTAAGACCCGTGCACTAATTTGATCAAAGGCTTAATTGAAGGTTTGTGAACAGGTTTGCAAACATGTTCGCAAGTTCAACGACCGAGTGCTATTAGGCTCGAGCTTGACTCATTTATAATCTAATCAAACTCCCGAGCGATCTTTTCTCAAGTCGAATCTCAAATAATTTGTGAGAAGCACCGTTCATTTACTGCCTTAACTGCCTTGAATGCAAAGAGAAAGGGTCTTCAAAGTAGCAAGCACCTAGGTATTTTTATATATGTTAAAAAATAATTAATAGTTTTCTTTTAAAGCCCCCTCAAAAAAATAGTTTTCGTTTAAAAATTAAAAAAGGAAGTACATATAAAATTACTAAATATGCTCTCTCTTTTTCGCACCAGCTAAATTACTAAATATGCTAATGTATTATGTGTACATTAGCATAATCACTAATTTACTGTATATATATAAACAAGCTGCACAAAAAGGTATTGAAACATTAGATGATCAAATTACTGCTTTTATTTTTCGATTGATTATGTCATTTCGGAATATTATGTGCCCCTTAATTATCTTTAAATTATAATTTCTCAAGATGCCTTTTATCTATTAATATATAACATTATACTAGATCTAATATTATAAGGATACATATCCATTACGCAAGGTACTATCATATCATATAAAATGACTTTGAGTGATAAGACATAATTAATAAAATAATTCATATTAATCAAATATTTAGTCCGTGTGATGTACTTAACCCACACTTTAATTAATCATTCAATTGTCACCACAAGTTGGATAATTATCTTATCAATTTGATTGTTCTTATATCTATTACATCCACCAAATTAAGCGCCCCTAAGGACATAACATAAGATAATTAACAAAAAAATTTATACCACACACTGTCGACAAAATTATGACATAATACAAAACACACACTTTTAGGTATAATATGAGAAACAATCTCAACCCTTAACTTCAAACTCCCTGACAACATGAGAATTCTTAGCATCCCTTTTAGGAACCGTAACAGTAAGAATGGAATTATCAAAGTGCGATTTGACGCGATCGGCTCTGGAATTCTCTGGTAGAGTAAAAACCCTAGAGAATTTTCCTTTACTGCGCTCAACATGGTGCCAATTCTCGTGTTTCTCTTCTTTCTCGACTTTCTTCTTTCCTGTAATTTTCAAGAATCTGGCCTCTTTCACCTTCACCTTCACTTCCTCTTTGTTGAAGCCAGAAAGGTGAGCCCTGAGCACGTGGGCTTCGGGGGTTTCACTCCATTCCAGCTTCCCTCCAGCTTGTGCTAAGATAGCTTCGTGATGGTGGTGGAAGGAATCCCACATATCCATGCTGAATGGATGGTGGAGATGGCTTCTTGTGTTGCTCTTCAACATGGGCAGTAGAGACATTCTTTACTTGCTTTCTACTCAAATCAAAACTTAGTGTTATGCTACTTAACAAGTGTTTGTGCTGGCATTAGTTTTATAGAGAGAGAGAGGAATCGGCTTTAGTGGAGATGGGATGGGGAATTTGTGCTCAAAACTTCGATGTGGATTAAAGATTCTACATTAGTGCATGTCTGGATGGAAGATAAGGCATGTGAGTTTTCATATTATATTTTGTGTTACATCAACTATATTTCTTTATTATCGATACATATCACGTATATTGGATATATACGATCTATATACAAGGCATGAATTTCAGTGGAATATTGTATATTAATTGATTGATATTCCACTAAAATTCTACTCATGCATGTTTAATTAATGAAACGTAGAATGTAACATAGAAGAGTAATAAATTAACCATAGTACTCCAAGTTGTAAGAGACGCTGGGGACAAAATATTTCAAAAGATCGCATTCGGCTCGTGCAAGCAGATTATATAATTTTTTTTTAGAATTACTAGAGATATCTAGGGGTAATTACCCTAAATACATAAAATTTCACCAATTTGGCGATCTATTTTTTGAACTAAATAGTAGAGAATAAGATGAAAAAGTGAGGGAATAAGAGAGAATTGTTATGTTGGATGTGAAAAATAAAGTGGAGAAGAAGTGGTATTTATAGAGAATGAAAGAAAAAAAAAATGAAAAATCAAACGAGCCGTTCACTCGATGGTCATTTAAAAAAATGAAAAATCAAGAAATTTTAAAAAAGTTAAAATATGGTCAAATTCAAAATTTAAATTAATTAATTATTTGAATCGCTCGTGGTGTACATGTGCTCGCCTTTTCTCCCCCAAAGCGCTGCACCATGGATCACACCCAGCACGCCAGGCGCACCGCATGCCCTCCTCCCCGTGCTCTAATATTTTTACCTCCTTATCTTTTGATTTTGAGTTGTTAGCCCCTTAAGATCTCATAAGGAGTGCAAAATCCCCCCATATTCATAACGGATATTTAACTCCGTCCAATATTTTTCATTTTATATTCAATTTTATTTCTCAAGTGAGTCCCACTTTACGGATATAAACTGCTAATTGAGAGATAAGAAGAGCAAAATACGCATAAGATCCCTAGTTCTTAAAGTTTCAATTGAGGGATTATATTCTTATTAACAATCATTATATAAGTAAAATATTTTGTAACCCAAGATTGAATCTATGAAATTATACATATCAATTTTTGAAATATCAACCGCTCAATTTATTAGCATTCATATTAATCAAATGCACGTAGAAATAAATTGAAGAAAAAAAAATGAAAATTTTCTTTTTCAACATAGCAAAATTTTATTGCTTTTAGGAATAAAGAACTTCCTTTTTTTTATGTGGAGCTCAATGCTTGATCATTTATCTATAGTTTTAGGAAGATATGACTTCCGTATTTTTTGAGAGACTCATTTATGTTTGTCTATGTATTAAGAAGAATGAACTTCCTTTATTTGGTATTTTTAATGAACTTTTATTTTGTTTGATATAATCCCGAAAATGTGGTGTCAAGTTTTGTAGAAGCAGACAAGTTTTGTCACTTCATTTTGCTTATATAATGGCTGGCAGTAAGAATATAATTCCTCAATTGAAACTTTATGAACTAGTGATCTTATACGTATTTTGATCTATTTATCTTTCAATTGACAGTTTATATCCTTAGAGTGGGACTCACTTGAGAAAAAAGAAAAAGAAAAATATTAGACGGAGTTATGTGTATTAATTTGTAATTTGCAATTACAAAAAAAAAATTATGATATAATTTTTAATAATAAAAAACATCAAAATATTATTATATAAGATGAGATGATAGCGGCTAAATAACAATACTTTTTTCCCCTAAAAAAAATACTTTTTCTTATTCTAAAAAAACAGTACTTATTTTTTGTTCTAAAAAAAAAAACAATTGCATATCAGCTTCTATGATGTCTACACTGAAATTTGGTAATTAATTAAGGAAAAAGTGGAAACTTGTGGCTGTGTATCTGACATTATCTGACATTTACTTAGGACTTGTTTATCCATAGCATGTGATAACATGTGATATATTTAATTGTGATTAGGAACATTAATTAATCAGACTCAAAATTAGTAGACTAGCTGAAAAGTCATATAGCTTGCAATCATATAGCCTGCAATCTGATAAAATTAGTTTGGAATTCGATGGACCGATCTGATTGACATCTCTAATTGTAATTTTTTTTTTTTTTACCATAAGTCATATTAATGCTCTCTCCTTCCACCAAAAGTACCGGCACACGTTTTAATAAAAATGGTGGTGACTTTTATGTATTGAAGAAAAGGTGTTGGGTCCCGGAAGGTCTACAATAGGTGTATGGGGGGAGAGGGGGAATACACCTAAATACAGTTTTTTAAAATCAAACACAATACAACCTTTAACAGTTAACTGATACTGAAAAGCATGACTGATGAACCAGTTAACGAAAGGTTGAAGATTGATACTGAAAAAACACTTCAGTAAAGATATCAGTTAAAGTCAAGACTTTAACTGATACACTTGTAGAGCTTCAGTCTTGGATTGAACAGAGAAGTGTTATGAATCTTACTAACTATCCAAAGAATTATCAGTTAGACTAATAACACACGCAGCGGAGAACTTTGTCTTTTGAAAAAGCCTTTTAGAAACACGTTGTCAGGTTAATGTTTCACTTTGCGATTAGTCAGTTTCAGTTGAGAACATTTGTGCACAGATAAGAAAATAAAACTGAAAGCGATAAACGACAAATGGATTTTTACGTGGTTCGGAATAAGTTCCTACGTCCACGGTCAGTAGATCACACTGACAAACACTCTGGCTTGTGTTTGCGGGTGCACAGCAAATCTTGAACTGAAAACACACGTTTCAGCACCAACACACTGGGTTGAATTTCCCAAACACACTTAGCACGCACTGGGCACTAAGATCTCTTGGAGTCAGAACACTGGTCTAATCTCCACACTACTCAAACACTCTTTTCGGTCAGTTGAAAATGAGGTTCGAAGTACCAACTAGATTACGAAGAACAAGCTCTTCAGTAATCGAAACTTAGGCTTAGAATGAAACAAGATATATGCCTAAGGTTCTAAGAGAATGTGAGTAATCAGTATGCTGATTTTAGCTTTGTTGATTCTCTTCTTCGATTTAAATTGTTGAATTGCTTGGAACGGCTGAGATGCAAATTTGGCAGCGTTTCAGTTGAGCTTTTGAATCGGTGAAGATTGAAGTGATCCTCGAGCGCTATTTATAGGAGAGGCCTTGAATATATCTGTTGGCGGAGATGATCTTCAAGAATTCATCCGTTGTGAGATATTCAAATCTTGACTGATGCTTCAATCTTCGAGGTTCCTTGACTTTGTGAGAAATGTCTTCTCAGATGCAGTAGGTAGAGTCCCTCTGAAAAGTAATCACCAAAAAGGAAGGCTCTGCAGAGAAAATGATGATCCTCAATATCTCTGCATTTAATGCAGCTGTACTTGGAAGTGTGCAGCTTCCTTTTAACGTTCGAGGTTCAGTCTGAGGAAGAATGTCAACTGATACTTGACTTTAGTATCAGCCCGCTGATTCCACGTAGCCAACATTTGATGAATCAGTCATAACTGATTCTCTAGTTAAGTAAAAAATCAGTATTTGACTTCTGCCTTTAATTTGCAACATCAGTTGAGTTCTTCAGTCTTCAGTCTTTAATCCTCCGTTCTTCAGTCTTCAATTTTCAGAACACTAGAAAAACTAGAAAGCAAACTCTAACAGTTGAGTTCAAAAGATTCTAGTCTATTACAAAGAAAACTTAAAGATTTTGGTATCATCAAAACTAGGGCTAATATATTTCATTAAGTTCCCAACAAAAGGTCCCACCAAAATTTGAAGTGAATGGTTGAGAATGAATTAAGGATGATTTTTTTTGTAAATAAAGAGTGTTTGTAAGGATAAAAAATAGTGGTGGGGTCATATATTAAAATAGAGAGTGCCATAATTTTTGTGGACACCAAAAAATATAAAAAAATGTCATACTTTTAGTGGACGGAGGGAGTATCATGTTTGTGGCACTCCCTCCGCCCCACAAACATCTTCATTTATTTTCATTTTGGTTCGTCCCCAAAACATCTTCATAATCTATTTTTAAGAATAACTCCACTATGAATTATCTTTCCTCTAATCAAATACACAACTAATTTTTTTAAACTTGCGTCACCTTAAGAAGATGTTTGAGGGAATGGAGGATATAATGTATTAAGATTATATATAGAAAAAATTTAATTTCTAAATGCCCTTATAATTAGGGTTGGTAAACCGGCACCGGTTTACCGAAAAAAATCGATTATCACTAATCACTGATAATCAATTTTTTTCGGTTCGATTCGGTTATCGGTTAGTGTATATTCAGTAAACCGATTAATCGGTTTAACCAATTAAACCGATTAACCGATTTAAATTTATTAAATTAATGAATTTATATTTTTTTATATTAAAATTTCAAAAATCCCACCACATTAGTAGTTAGTAATTACGAGTAAATATAGGATTGTGATTTGCTGATTGAAGCCCATGGATTAGTTCTTAAATTATGATGAATTATGATTGAAGCCCATGGATTAGTTCGAGTAACTGACGTAAGATACAAAGTTTAATTGTTTTATATCAGAACAGAAGATGCACATAAAGTTTCACAGTCCTTCTAATTCAGAAATTATGTATTATTCGGTTAATTAATTAACCGGATCGATTAATCGGTTAACCGAAGTATTAATCGATTCGGTTATCGGTTAGAAAACTGCGCCTTATCCAATTCCGGTTAATCGGTAATCCGGTTTTAACCGAACCAGACCGGTTACCGGCCCTACTTATAACTAAACTATTTTAAGTCTAGTTTTAATTGGTATTCACTATTCAGAGCAATTTAGTCAATAATAGTAGTAAATTAATAACATGTTATAATTAGAGTCAATCTACAAAATTAGTCATTTCTATATAATAAAAATAAAAATTATCCACTAAGATAAATTTTAAAAATTACTCAATGTTTATGTAAAAAGACAATTATACCCTTATCATTAATTTTTAGTACACTCTCCTGTCTTTGAATGTCGACCGGCACCTCCTTTCTCATCCACTCTGTTCTCTCTCTCTCTCTTTCTTCTTGGCGCCACCTCCTCCGACTACAAATTACTGTTGCGCCGCCTTTGATTGTAAATCACGATCATGCCCCTTCAATGCGACTGCTGCGATGCAGGTACGGAAAGAACCAAAGAGACACCACCCAACCTGCAACTAGATTAGCTTGATTCAGAAAATATACAAAGTATCTTCTACGAATTGATGAGTAAGGTAAATATCAAAATTACATCACCCAAGCCGAGTAATTAAAATCGATGTATGTGATATCAACCAAAAGCATATTACTACATATTAATAAAAGTGAAGTGTTTGTATGACTCTTCTAAATGAGAAAAAGAAATGAAAACAACGTCAAAATCTTCAATTGAATTTGATCAGTGATGTTTCATACTAACTAATTAAAAGTGAATCAATTAGGCGAGCGGCAATAGTGAATCAATTTGTACGGCGGTCGCCGGAGCTCGGGTGAATTTTTTAATTGGGGGAAAAAATTGAGATGAGTTTGTGTTGTTAATAATATTCTTGAATTCACAATCGAATCGATAATGCTTGTTGTAAATTTGAGTTTTAAAGCTTGAATTCACAACCAACATGATTGCTAGTTGTGAATTCAAGTTTTAAAATTTGAATTTATAATTAGCAATAGTATTGGTTGTGAATTCAAATTTTAAATAAATAGTATTGATTGTAAATGAATAGCTAATGTAGGTTGTGAATTCAAATTTTAAAACTTTGAATTCACAATCAATAATAATGTTAGTTGCGAATTCGAATTTTGAAGCTTGAATTAACAACCAACACAATTCTAGTTGTGAAATCAAACTTAAAAACTCGAATTCAGTATGCGTCGTCCAGACTTAGGTGGAGGGGCGATGGGTTGGATTAGTGAATCAGATCTCATCTCAAGTTGTCCCACACATGATATTGTAGTATTGTGGAAAATTTAGACATCACTTTTGACAAATTCCCTGCTATTAGCATCAAACTTCTCTTGATTTGAATGTGAAAATGACAACCTCGAACTCAAACCGCTTTATGCCTAGTCCCACAATATTTATTCTGTTTCCTCCTTTTCTCTTTGACAATATAATTATTATTTTTTATAATACAAAATATCTTGGGGTTATTCTTTTTTTGATAAGAAAAGATTTCATAAAAAATAAACGAGAGTGCACTATCGTTCAATTTCTTTCAATGATCTATGTACTTTTTGTTTTTTGAGGGAAATGATCTATGCACTTTTATATACGAATATTACCTTTTTATGTATAATCTCTTAATGAATACGTTTTTCCATTTATATATAGTTGTCGAAAATCAAAGTTATTCCATTTATGTGTATAATGTATGTAGGGCGGAGCCAGGGGGGGCTAGAGCCCCCCCAAATTTTGAATTTTTTTTTTTAATATGTCTAAAAATGTTGTTATTATTATTATTATATTTGTATTTTAGTAAAAAAATGTCTAAAATGTATTGAATGCCCCCAAATTTTTTTTAGTAAATGTTGAACTATATTATCTATGAAAATGTTGTTATTATTATTATTATTATTATTATTATTATTATTATTATTATTATTATTATTATTATTATTATTATTATATTTGTATTTTAGTAAAAAATGTCTAAAATGTATTGAATGCCCCAAAAAAAATTTAGTAAATGTTTTGAACTATATTATAAATGAAAATGTTGTTATTATTATTATTATTATTATTATTATATTTGTATTTTAGTAAAAAATGTCTAAATGTATTGAATGCCCCCAAAAATTTTTTTAGTAAATGTTTTGAACTATATTATCTATGAAAATGTTGTTATTATTATTATTATTATATTTGTATTTTAGTAAAAAATGTCTAAATGTATTGAATGCCCCCAAAAAAAATTTTAGTAAATGTTTTGAACTATATTATCTATGAAAATGTTGTTATTATTATTATTATTACATTTGTATTTTAGTAAAAAATGTCTAAAATGTATTGAATGCCCCCAAAAAAAAAATTTAGTAAATGTTTTGAACTATATTATAAATGAAAATGTTGTTATTATTATTATTATTATATTTGTATTTTAGTAAAAAATGTCTAAAATGTATTGAATGCTCCAAAAAAAAATTTTAGTAAATGTTTTGAACTATATTATCTATAAAAATGTTGTTATTATTATGATTATATTTGTATTTTAGTAAAAAATGTCTAAAATGTATTGAATGCCCCCAAAAAAAAAAATCGGGGCCTACCGCCCCCGAACCCCCGTAACAATTCAGCCCCCCCCCCCCAAAAAAAATCCTGGCTCCGCCCCGTATATAACTATATAAGTAGTTTATGTTAGAACCGGGTACACGATCGAGATATTACAAAATATTTATTTTGAGAAATTACAACTCAAAATAATTGAAAATATTACAAAGTAAATAATTTGAGAAATTACAACTCAAATAATTCGATACAACTGAAATACACTATATAAATAAATTATACGTATAAACAAAGTCGAGTCGAGATGAATCTCTTCCCGCAAGAAGATTATCGCCCCGGTAGTGCTCTTCGGTTTGGCGTATCTTCCCCAAAGGTAAAACGACTACGTCTCGTCGGATGTAGCACCACAATCCGGCGAGATCCGGCGAACTTAATAGGATCAAGAACTGAGCACAAGTGTTTGCAGAGAGTGTGATTGTAGAAAATGCAGAATGCAGTATTTCTTGGTGTTGTTCGTACCTTGCTGCATGCTCTCCACAAGTCTATTTATAGACATGTGGTAAGTATGAATTCAATACCTTGAATTCTACTCCGACGGCTGGAAGCCGTAAAGGTTGAAGAGTTGGCCGGTGGGCGCAGTCATTGAAGAAACTTAGTTGCAAAATTGAAGACGCCATGCAGAAGTCGAAGTTGGCGTCCTGCTTCTTCTGCTGCTTGCTGCTGCTGTCAACTGTTGCAGTTATGGGCTGGGCTTAGGAAAAACAAACAGTTGGGCCAAGAAAAAAATTCTGTTGGGCCAAAAATTAAAAGCCCAATGGAGTTGGTCCAAAAAATAGTTTGGGCCCCAAACACCACCCCAAAGCACTAATTGCCAAGATCCAAGTCCTTGGCCGCGGCCCGTACCCGACCCGCCCGTCCGGCGGCGGCGGCGACGACGTCGTCGTCCGTCCGATCGATCGATCGATCGTCGGCGGCGGCGCGCGTGTGTGTGCGCGCGAGGCTAGTACTTAGATCAAGCCCACTAGCAAGCCCACAAGTCAATTTATCAACTCCATGTGCTTTGCTATTCTTATACATGAAAAACATCTCTATGTTTTCCAATGTGGGATAACATAACAAATGTTATTTTCCCTCTTCAACATCCAAACTTTGACATACAATATCTCACTCATCGGAAATTGGTTTTGAGACTTCAAGTATATCACGTTGATCTACTCGAGATGTAGATTAACATACAATCATTATTTTAATTAAATAATAAATATTTAATTAAATAATAATTTCCAGATATGGCATTAAAACCATATTTCCAAAACCATATTTCCAACAATCCCCCACATGAGTGAGAAATCAGCATGCGAAAGTATACAAACACTTAGCTCAGTTCTCTTAAGAGACAACATTGCATTTGGAAAGGTAGCTTGTGGCTTTGAACCTGCCATAGTCAATATTATCGAGTATACCGGCGGCCTAGTGGATTGTGTTCCTTGAACTAGTCCTCCTTGGTGTATACTGAGTCAACAATATTGACACAATATTGCTTCAATCCTTATTCGTTCTCACGTTTGTGTCCATTACAGGCCTTGGAACACCTCTTTGGATTCATAAGTGTTTCAATCGAAGCAGCCCCACTTCACACTTACATAGGTGACTCTTAACTCAAGTATCCTGCTATACTTGTCCTCTTCGAGGAGTTCTAGAGTCATTAAATGTCAAAGACTTAACCTCACCACGTGCAGGTTTCCGAACACTCGCTGTTCTACAAGGAATAGGCAATTCGAGTGTTCAACACACGGATTTTCATAGCTTAGTTGTCCCATTGAACCAAGTTCTTGGGATCCTCCAGTCATCATGGTTGGGTTGCCACTATGATTATCCTTAATTTGTGGACTTCAAACCCATTCCCCCTAACAGTTTATACATCTGATCTCGATGGATACTTTTTGTCAAAGGATCAGCTATGTTATCAATTGATCTTATATAATCAATTGAGATAACTCCACTAGTGATCAAATGTCTCACGGTATTATGACGTCGACGAATATGTCTCGACTTACCGTTATACAAATGGTTTTGTGCTCGTCCGATAGCAGCTTGACTATCACAATGAATTATTACGGACGACACAGGTTTCGACCAACATGGAATATCCTCGAGGAAATTTTTAAGCCACTCGGCTTCTTCACCAGCTTTATCCAAAGCTATGAATTCTGATTCCATGGTCGATCTAGCAATACATGTTTGCTTCTTGGATTTCCAAGACACAGCACCACCCCCCACAGTGAATACATAACCGCTTGTTGAAAACGAGTCTTTGGCATCAGATATCCAATTTGCATCACAGTACCCTTCAAGTACAGAGGGTTCCCTAGTATAATGAATTGCATAGTTTTGAGTATATTTCAAATATCTCAAAACCCTTTCAAGAGCTTTCCAATGTTCATTACTAGGGTTAGCTGTAAAGCTGCCCAACTTGTTGACCGAGCATGCTATATCGGGACGAGTGCAATTTGTTAGATACAACAAGCTCCCAATAATCTTCGCATATTCTATCGCGTCAACAGGTTCTCCCTTGTGTACACTCAAATGCACACTAGGTTCCCATGGTGTCTTAGCTATTGGCTTGTCAAAAGCGTTGAATTTCTTTAACACTTTCTCAACGTAGTGAGATTGTGTTATAGTAATACCATCAGGTCTTCTTAGAATTTTAATTCCAAGGATAACATCAGCTAAGCCCATATCTTTCATGCTAAAATTTTTACTTAGCATGCCTTTGGTTTCTTGAATCACTCGGGAATTACTTCCCATGATGAGCATGTCATCTACATAAAGACAAACAATAACATATCCGTTATTAGAATTCTTAATGTAGACACATTTATCGCACTCATTGATTCTGAATCCATTTGACAACATTACACTGTCAAATTTTAAATGCCATTGAAGCGGTGCTTGCTTCAACCCATATAAAGACCTTTGAAGTTTGCATACTTTGTGCTCTTGCCCAGGTACTACAAACCCTTCAGGTTGCTTCATATATATTTCATCTTCCAACTCGCCATACAAGAACGCAGTTTTCACATTCATTTGGTGAATCTCGAGATTGTGCAAGGCAGCAATAGCGAGAAGCATCCGAATAGATGTTAGTCTGGTCACAGGTGAATAGGTATCGAAGAAATCGTACCCTTCTTTCTGCCTGAAACCTTGAACGACAAGTCGGGCTTTGTACTTATCTATAGTACCATCAGATTTGTACTTCTTCTTTAGGATCCATTTGCATCCTAAAGCTTTACTTCCAGGTGGTAGATCCACTAACACCCAAGTATGATTCTGCATAATGGAATCAATCTCAATATCGATGGCTTCCTTCCAGAGAGCTGCATCTGAGCCAGACATAGCTTCTTTAATCGTCACCGGTTCGCCATCTAGCATCAAGACAACATAATCCGGTCCATAGACATTAGCTTTTCTAACTCGTTCCCCACGTCTCGGTTCTACATCCATAGGTTTAGACCTTGGTCTTTTCCTATTAGGTTGTACATGATTAGAACCCGTGGCATCATCTACTTGAGTAGAATTACTAGCTACTTCCATAGGTTTAGAACCTGTAGCATCACCATCAACTCCATCATTAGAGTTCGATGTACCTTTATCCTTGTTAGGATAGATATTTTCAAAGAATATAGCATTCCTTGATTCTATCGTTGTCCCAACATGTATATCAGGTATCTCCGATCTGTGCACTATAAAACGATAGGCACTGCTATTAAGTGCATGACCAACGAAGATACAATCCACCGTTTTAGGTCCTATTGTAACTTGCTTTGGTAAAGGCACTTCTACCTTGGCTAAACACCCCCACACTTTGAGGTATTTATACGAAGGTTTCCTTCCTTTCCATAGCTCATAGGGAGTTACATCTTTCCCTTTGAGTGGAATCTTGTTCAAGATATAGTTGGCCGTTAAGACAGCTTCCCCCCACATGTTCTGGGGTAATCCTGAACTAATCAACAAGGCATTCATCATCTCCTTAAGAGTTCGATTCTTGCGTTCAGCAACGCCGTTAGATTGTGGTGAATAAGGAGCCGTCGTTTGATGGATTATACCACTTTCGTTGCATAATTCAGCAAACGGAGCTACATATTCTCCACCTCTATCACTTCGAACCATCTTAATTCGACATCCAAGTTGATTCTCGGCTTCATTTTTGAAGTTTCTAAAAGCTTCAATAGCCTCATCTTTACTTTTCAATAAGTAAAGGTAACAATACTTTGTGCAATCGTCTATAAAGGTGATAAAGTACTTCTTGCCACCTCTAGTTTGCACGAACTTTAAATCACAAACATCGGTGTGAATAAGTTCCAATGGTTGAGTGCTCCTTTTTACCGATTTAAACGGTAACTTAGCCATTTTGGCTTCAACACAAACTTCACATTTTTCTTGTGAGTTGTATTCATCAACTTTTAGTAAATTCATTTTTACTAATCTCTTTATAGCATTTAGATTAACATGTCCAAGTCTACAATGCCATAAATCAGAACACTCAATCAAGTAAGCAGAAGAAGTTGATGCATCTTTATTGATTTTAGCCTTGGCAGGCTTACAAGCTCTTACACCAAGTTTGAAAAGTCCTTCGGAGGCATAGCCTTTCCCTAGGAACTTTCCCCACTTGCGTATTACAACATAGTCAGATTTGAAAAACAATTCAAAATCCTTATTCGTAAGCCTAAAGCCCGAAATTAAATTCTTTCGGACAGTTGGAACGTGTAATACGTCTTTCAATGTGATCTCCACGCCCGACGTGAGTTGAAGAATCACATCTCCCATGCCAAGGACTTGGGATGTCCGTTCGCTAGCCTCCATTATCGTTTTGTTTTCCACTTCTTTGTAGTTGTGGAACAACTCACGATTTATGCATATATGGACGGTAGCGCCGGTGTCCACGAACCAAGCGTTCGGGTTGTCCACATGATTCACCTCGGAGATCATGGCAGCAAAGTCATCGTGGTTCCAATCGTCGAAGTCCTTCTCGACGTTGTTCACGTTGCCATTTGCTTTCTTCCGCTTTGGCTTGCGGCAATCCTTAGCCATGTGACCTTTTTTGTCACAATTATAACATACACCATCAAACTTTGATGGTTGACTACCGCTTTGCTTCCCTTTACCCTTATTATTAGGGTTAGGGCGACCACGTTTGTTGGAGGGACCGCCTTTCTCGGCGAGATTGGCCTTTGCCTCCATCGGAGTTTTTCCCTTTTGATCACGACTTCTCACGTGATCCTCCATTTGAAGCTTGGATATTAATATCGGCACGGACATCTCCGAGCGCTCATGCTTCAAAAGGTTTTGAAATTTCCTCCAACTAGGAGGTAATTTCTCTATGATGATTGCAACGAGCAATGCATCCGCCAAGGGCATCCCTTCGGCTTGAACCTCATGTGAAAGATTTTGGAACTCTTCCACTTGGTCCATCAATGGCCGGGAGTCGACCATTTTATATTCCAACCATTTGGCGACAATATACTTGGTAGTATTTGCCTTGTCCACTTGATATTTCAGATCAAGGGCCTCCCACAATTGTTTCGCGGTTTCATGAACCTTGAAAACACGGTAGAGCCGTTCGTCCAGAGACATGAGAACGGTGTTACGGCACAAGTAGTCGCCGCGGCACCAGTTCAAATATCCGGCACGAATTTCTTGGCTTGTCTCCCCTTCCCCTTCACTCGGGGTTGGAGGTTTATCCTCCATTAAGAATCCGGCAAACCCCACGGTTGTGAGGTAGAATAGCATCTTCTCTTGCCAATATTTGAAGTTCTTGCCTGAGAACGTTGATGGTTTCTCGGCAAGACCAATAGTTCTAGATGTTGACGAAGAAGCCCCCGTTGATGCAAACGAGGAAAATATTGACGACGTGGTTGAACCGATGGTTGCAGAGGTGGTGGAGCCATCCATATTGACGTCGGTGTGAGCCATTTCTCGAACGTGTATCAACAGCAGAGAAATAATCTTCTTGCGATTGTTAGAACCGGGTACACGATCGAGATATTACAAAATATTTATTTTGAGAAATTACAACTCAAAATAATTGAAAATATTACAAAGTAAATAATTTGAGAAATTACAACTCAAATAATTCGATACAACTGAAATACATTGTATAAATAAATTATACGTATAAACAAAGTCGAGTCGAGATGAATCTCTTCCCGCAAGAAGATTATCGCCCCGGTAGTGCTCTTCGGTTTGGCGTATCTTCCCCAAAGGTAAAACGACTACGTCTCGTCGGATGTAGCACCACAATCCGGCGAGATCCGGCGAACTTAATAGGATCAAGAACTGAGCACAAGTGTTTGCAGAGAGTGTGATTGTAGAAAATGCAGAATGCAGTATTTCTTGGTGTTGTTCGTACCTTGCTGCATGCTCTCCACAAGTCTATTTATAGACATGTGGTAAGTATGAATTCAATACCTTGAATTCTACTCCGACGGCTGGAAGCCGTAAAGGTTGAAGAGTTGGCCGGTGGGCGCAGTCATTGAAGAAACTTAGTTGCAAAATTGAAGACGCCATGCAGAAGTCGAAGTTGGCGTCCTGCTTCTTCTGCTGCTTGCTGCTGCTGTCAACTGTTGCAGTTATGGGCTGGGCTTAGGAAAAACAAACAGTTGGGCCAAAAATTAAAAGCCCAATGGAGTTGGTCCAAAAAATAGTTTGGGCCCCAAACACCACCCCAAAGCACCAATTGCCAAGATCCAAGTCCTTGGCCGCGGCCCGTACCCGACCCGCCCGTCCGGCGGCGGCGGCGGCGGCGCGCGTGTGTGTGCGCGCGAGGCTAGTACTTAGATCAAGCCCACTAGCAAGCCCACAAGTCAATTTATCAACTCCATGTGCTTTGCTATTCTTATACATGAAAAACATCTCTATGTTTTCCAATGTGGGATAACATAACAAATGTTATTTTCCCTCTTCAACATCCAAACTTTGACATACAATATCTCACTCATCGGAAATTGGTTTTGAGACTTCAAGTATATCACGTTGATCTACTCGAGATGTAGATTAACATACAATCATTATTTTAATTAAATAATAAATATTTAATTAAATAATAATTTCCAGATATGGCATTAAAACCATATTTCCAAAACCATATTTCCAACAGTTTATTTATGAACTAAAATAAACATTTTCATCATTTATTTCATTAGTTTTTAATAATTAAATATTCGGTAAACCCTGACAACAAAAAAACCCGATAAATTGTAGCTGCTACTTATAGAAAGTAGCTTATGTAACCTTATTTAATTAGAAGCAAATATATGAATGTTGAGCCCAACGATAGAGTTATTAATGCCTAAACCCAAATGTCTTCCAATATTTTAGTTCACCTTGACGTGATTTTTAATTTTAATTATTTAATTGTTTATTTATATACCAAAAGAAATAAAATTATAAGAGTATTGAGTGATAATTTAAAGTTAGTAATTTCCATCTCTCATATAAACTCATGTAACTGCACTTTCAAATAATTTCCAAAAATATAGACTATAATACATGCACAAAAATAATTACGG
Organism: Salvia miltiorrhiza; assembly: GCF_028751815.1. Lineage (NCBI taxonomy): Eukaryota > Viridiplantae > Streptophyta > Magnoliopsida > Lamiales > Lamiaceae > Salvia > Salvia miltiorrhiza. Next base: position 38,543,650 of record NC_080389.1, on the reverse strand, counting down.
TTTATGATTTGTGATTCCGAGCTTCTTTTGTTTTTCAATTAATGGAGTTTGGCTTCACAATATAGACGTTTGGACGCTTATATTGATGTGTCAAATATATGTTTATGATTACATCCCCTATAAATGACAAATGTGGAGAATTAATACAAAAAATAAGTAGTATACAACTAACATTAATGATTTAGCGACTTTTACGATAATGGGAACAATGAATTATATATTCCTAGTTACTTATATTCACAATACAATAAAAAGCAGCTTAATTGGTAAAATATTTTCTTTCCAGCTAATAAGTAAATGGTTCAAATCATTCGCTCTGAAACTATTACTCCCCCGTCCCAATAAATGTGGCCACCTTTCCATTTAATTTGTTCCATTAAAAGTGGCCACTTTCTTAAAATAGAAATATTTATTTTAATTAATCTAATTAAAATGTGTAACTAAATCTAAACCCTAATCAAATACACTCACACACACACCACAAAACACACACAACTCACACTCAGATAAACGGGAAAATCTCTAAGCTGAATTATACAGATAAATTAATTACGGCGATGAATTGATTGCGAAACGACAATGAACAATTCACTATCTTTTTAAATATTTGCGTCACTTACGACTTATCTAATAAATTATATTTACCTTATTTTGTATATTCTCTCGTCTTATTCTAATATTTGCAATTAGAGAAGCATAAATATGAGTAGTTTTTTATGTCACTGTTGACATTAATACCTATATTGACATTTCATTGTTGATCATGCCAAGCAAATAAATTAAAGAAGACTCTAGTGTTTTAGATGTATTATGTATATAAGACGCAAAGGGAAAAAATTAAGGCTAACACGTTATCAGATTAGAATCGCTTTGCAAGTCTTCGAAAAATATTCTAGAATATAGCTAGTCAATATTTAATTATTTATTTTATTTTTTATTTACAAGAAAAATATTTATTTATTAATTTGAAAAAAAAATAGAGACGGTAGTGATATAACAATAACAACAACGATTATATCTAATTCAAAAAAAACAAAGATTACTAATAATAGCTCGGGTTAAAAGACACTAAGATTGTCCACAGTGACTTTTGTTCAACTCAACTCTCAATTAAATATTTATCTTTTTCTCCTTCACGTACATAACTCAACATTCATCTTAATTTTGTTCCTATTAGTGACACTCACATGACCTAATGAGAGGGTGCCACATGATCATATCTTTCTCTTGATATTGAGGCTGCTAGCCAATCGATCATCTAATTGCGAGCACAAAATTAATCACTTTTCTATTAAGTTATCTTATGGCTCAATAATTAAAATAACTAAAAACAAACAAATAATCAAAGAAGTTGAAGAAAAAATTGAGGTAACTTAGTATGCTATTTATTGGTAGACGTGGTAACATTATTTGTTGCCCTTTTAACAATAGATTGATTATTCATTAATGCTCACACAAATTAAATGCACTACCAATTTGATAGTAAAGAATTCGAGTCCGTTGTTTTCTCTTGGCGAAAATCTGAATCTTAATAATCAATATAATTTCTAAAAGAAATAATTTGTCTTAATAGTATGCTACCAAATATATTTTGATATTTATAGATTATCGAGAATATTTTAGAATTTGAATTTATTAGTAATTCCAAGTTTGCCCTGATTCTCAACTGTTGTCCGTGTTCAACTCTCACCGGAGAGGCAAATCAGAAGAAGAATATTAGGAGAGAGAGAGAGAGAGAGAGAGAGATGAAAACACAACATCCCCACGATCCTGTTTTGTAGAGAGAGCAAACATGCGCTTGCTTTTTGCGATTTTAATATCGATCATCCAAATCCCTTTAGCGATTACCAAGTGACAAAAATCCGTCATTATCTTCCAAGATCATCTATTCGCGAACTGGCTGTTGATTTCTTATATCTTCGAGGGGTGAATTCTTCGTTAATTTTGAAATTAGAAAGTGGATTATCATTTGGGTGATGAAGAACGTTGATCGACGAAAGGGTTTGTTTTTGATGTAACATGGCGCTTCTGTTGGCCGTCATTAATACCAAAGATGTCGCTTTACATTGGTCGCGAGGCTTCAAAGGTTCGAATTTTTCACCCGGGATTAGTTTTTATGGCAATTGTTTGTAATATCTTTTTTTTATATTAATTTTGGGATTTTGGACGTGAAGTTATGGAAGAGAATTTGTACAGAGACCTCAACAGAAATCGTTCTTCTTGGTGAAAATTGGAAGTATATTTTAGGTGGCCTCATATTTCAGGTTTGTTCTTGCCTATTATTGTTTGTGTTTTATTTTCAGATTAATGTATGTTGCTCACCTGCAATGGCTAGTGATAGTGCCACTGCAATTTTCCTGCTTAAATTCATTTCTTGTTTTATGAGTTTGTTGTTTTTCTGAGCTGTCAACCGGAATTTCTATTAGCATATACAGTTGTTTTTCAAAGTTTTCTTAAAGTTGTTTGTTAACCGGTGCCAATCTCTCCATGGCCAAGAAAAAATGTAGTGTATGTGTGTGCGCGCACGTGTGGGATGTGAATGCTGTATATGAAGAAATAGAACGATGCACGAGTTTCTTCATCTAGTTTTAGACATGGATGTTAAACGAGCTGTTTCGTATACTTGTTAATAAGGTTGTTTTCAATGTGGATTTTCATGTAAGGAAAAGAATGAAGTTTTTCTATTGGTTTCATATTTATCTTATGCAAGAGATGTTTTAAGTGCTATCTGTGGAAGAATCATAGTGCATGTAGTAGTCAATTACATAGGAGTAAACGTGCATGGATGATCAAGCACAAGGAAACTTCCTCGACTATTGTTTCTGCTCTAGCATTATGGATAGTTATATGGAAATTAGTGTTTCTTGTTATTCTCGATATTGCTATGAATATGCCAGCTGTAGCAGCAAACCAGTATTCATTAACTTTTTATGATTTGGATTTTACTCGAGTAGCTAATATTGTATCTTGTGCTATTAATGAATTGGTACGATATATTAGGTCACAAGTTGGCATTAAGTATGTTTAAGCTATCCATTGACGAATAGTTAACCAATCATTTACTTCCTTGAACAATTTGTAGCTTATTATGGCTTCATCGGATGTAGGGACTCTTTGAAGTTAAATCATATATATTCTGCTTCATGTCGTATTATGTGATTCTCCCTTTTGCTAATGAAACGACTTCTGAACTCATAACTAAATAGCTCGTCACTTCTCATTATAGTGTAGCGTGATATCAACACGGAAAGTAGAGAGTTTATTGTTTGAAAGAACTTTTATATTTTTCGTCCTAAAATGTATTCCTTTAAGTGGACTTAGGCACCTTCGAGACTGTAATATGTGAATCTGACATCTCTCATACTACCATATACCAGTACATCCATGGACTGGCAGCTCGAGGAGTTCATTATTTACATAGGCCTGGTCCGACACTTCAAGATCTAGGCTTCTTTCTTCTTCCAGTAAGTGTAGATAATTTTCAATCTGTTTTTGCTAATGTTACTATTAACAAGCCTGCTGATTTCGGGGGATCTCTTCTTATGCTACAAACTTATCCGAGTGTAGGAGCTTGGGCAAGACAGAGCTTATATCAGTGAAACTGTATTTAGCATTATTTTTCTGTCTTTCATCTTGGTGAGTTTTTCAACAATTAGTTAATTCTTCGTGAAAACTTTACTTCTCAGTGTAAATTTATTGGTCCCAATATTTGCAATGCTGCACGCAGTGGACTTTTCATCCTTTCTTCTCGAAGAGCAAGAAAATCTATACTGTTTTGATATGGTGCAGGGTTCTAGCGTTCTTAGTTGTAAGTCACCTTCTTTGTTACCTTTGTTCATAATGATCAATCATACACTCGAAGCTCAGCATGTTTTTTGAAGTTTCTAGTTGCTCAACTATTTGCATAATAGATTTATTTGAAAATTTGGTTTTGGAATCATAATATATACCATGAAAAATATGTAATTAGTTACTGTTTGTTAAATGTTTCTATGATTAATCATCATTTGTATTCTTTGCTGCAGGCTTGTCAAACTCTGAGAATAATAACTTTTTATTCAACACAGCTGCCCGGTCCAAATTATCACTGCCGAGAGGTGAAACTTTCTTCGTTTTCTTTTTCATCGTAACTTCTTTCTGCTGAAGACTTCTGTCATCGACTCTATTTGTAGAATTTGTACGCGGAACTATACTGTTTGTATTTGGAATCTTGTTTTGAATGTTGTAGGGCTCGAAGCTTGCTAGGCTGCCTCGCCCTGATAATATTTTAGAAGTTCTATTAATTAATTGTAGGTGACAATTTCCTTTTGTCTCCTATACGGCATTATAATTATCAACAACATATTTGATTGTTTGTTCACTGAGAACTCTTGGGCTGTACAGTTCCTCGCGGGGTGCTTTATGGCTGTGGCGATCTGATATTTTCATCCCACATGATATTCTCTCTCGTCTTTGTGCGCACATTCCATAAGTACGGCACTCACAGGTGATCATGAGTTGTTTTAGGAGTAGTTTCTACGAATCGCCTTATACGACTGTGAGTCTTTACATATATCTTGGTCTGGTGTTGCAGATTCGTGAAGCATTGTGCTTGGTTGACTGTGGTAACTCAGAGCTTATTGATTGTTGCGTCGCGTAAGCATTACACCGTTGATGTCGTTGTAGCATGGTAATATATGCCACTTTTTGCTAGGTTTTCGACACATTTATATGCTTCTGAGGGATCATGATTCTGTTGTAGGTACACAGTGAATTTGGTGGTGTTCTTCTTAGACAAGAAGCTGCCAGGTTGGCCTTTTCTTGTTCCTATAATTTCATCTGATCTAAAACTGCTTATCTATTCAATACTTTGAGCCTGACCTCGATTTTCTCCCCGAAGAACTACCCGATCGTTCGAGTGGCTCTGCGTCGCAGTTGCTTCCGTTGAGCAAAGATACGAGGATAAAAGATGAGAATCATAAACTCTTGAACGGAAACTCCGGGGAGTCTGCCGATTGGGTACAGAAACCGCTCCCCCCGTCTCTTGATACTGAAAAACTTGTATGAGACCGTCTCACGGGTGCAATATCCGAATCCAAAACCACCCATATTTGGTGTCATATATGTAAATTATTGGTGTTTGGATCAGTAGCGTCTTATGAATCTTGACCCGTCAGACAATCTCAGACGAGACTCCCCCGACCCCCCACCCCTCTTGATATTTTCCTATGATCTGGTTTCGACTCTGACACCGTGGTTTTGTTGTGTTCAGAGACCACGGACACAAATCAATGGAAAGATCGCAGAAGAAGGAAATGCCGAAGCAGCTATCAACGGTGCATAATCGACGAACAAGGCCGGAAAAGTCGTCCTCAAGGCTCGATAAGCATCACCTGTAATCTTATATAATGTATTATTGGTTAGATTTACAAAGTTTATATAGCAGCAGCCATAATGCATCAAGGAAATTTCAAACTTAGGATTTGGGTCTCAGCATTCTGTGATTTCTTTCATTTCATTCTCTCTTGAACAACAAAGTCTTTCGCGATAAAGACTACACAGGTAATGCCTATTCTTGCAATTATTTCTCCACGTTTGGTGAAACCATATAATGCTTTACGATACCAGAACTAATAATGGAATATAATTTCTCATCAGATTTAAGTTTGCGAGCTCAATGATTCTATATCCATTCCCTTGCTACTTTATTATTTCCTGTTTTTTTCGTCTTTAAAAAAAAAGTAAAAAATATTGTGCCCATCACAAACTCATACATATTAGATGACTTAAAGTTTCAAGTCGATTAGAGATGAAGCGTTTTACTAATTGAGCCGTGTTTTGTGATTTTTTTAGAATAGGTGGGGCATAATTTCATCATCATTATACTAGTAATTTTCCTTTTATTTATATTTAAAATTTTTAGAATGTTTGCGGAAATGGGCTGTACCCAGCTAGTTTTGCTAGCCATGTGAGTTGATCCTTTTTGGATGTGCATCTTTGCTGATACTATTGTTTGGATATTTGTCTCTTAATTATTAGTGTAACAAAATGATTAATCAAATAATAGTATTTGATGCGTGCCCCACTTCAAAACGCTCCAGGACTACCTATGTTGGCGTAATTTTAGCATCCTAAACAATAGTATCTACTTTATATAAGAGAAAAATTCGTAATCGCTAAAATGCTCGCGGGTTGTAATTTAAAAGCAATTTAGCCTCTATTATAGACGCTCCTATGATATCTGACATTCAATATTGAAGATAGGATCAGTCAGATCCTCTATGTTCTAATTTGGGTGTAATTAAGTCTCTCCATCTAACAACGATCTGACGCAGTTAGACAAATGAGCTTAATTGCACTCAAATTGGAACATGAGTCGCCGGTAGACGAAGGGGCTTAATTGCACCCAAATTTGAACATCTATTCTATAATACGATTAGGCCTTAGCCTACGTGGCAGGCCTCAAATTCTTTTTTTTCAATTTCAATCTCCAAGGTGGCATTTGAGAATCCAATCTATATATTCTCATTCTCACTTTTAAAACAAAAGTCATGTCTCCCTCTTCCTCACGCCTCCCTCTTCCTCACCCCATCGTCGCCGTCCCTGAATCCGGTCGGCGGCGTCTCCCCCTTCATTGTCTCTCTATTCTCTCAATCATTTTCTCTCTCTAAAGTCGATTGCACACTCAAATTCCCCCCTTAAACTGCCCGCCTCTCTCTCCCTCTAAATTCTGGCGTCGCCGCCGTCCTAGGGGCCCTAAGATTTCTTTTTCCTATAACCCGTTGTCGTTCCTTCTTCTAGACTTCGGCGAAATAGTCGCCGCTGAGTTTGCGGTTCGTCCGCCGCCGAGTCACCGCTGAGCCCTGGAGTTCGTCCACCGTGCCGTCGACCCCCACCCCACCGACGACTTCTCTGTTTTGATACCTCAATTTCCGGATCTGCCGTGATTCTTCCTACACACCTATGGTAAGTATTAAATTAGTTTCCTAATTTAATAATGTGTTTCACTATTTTAAATATAGAATGAGATACCTCCATTTCCGGATCTGCCGCGATTCTTCCTACACACCTATGGTAAGTATTAAATTAGTTTCCTAATTTAATAACACGTTTCACTATTTTAAATATAGAATGATTATTATTTTAGAAAGAACAAATTTTGAAAAGAATTTTAACAATGGAAACCAGAGCAGAGCCCAGAGCCAGAGCTAACCAGAGCAGAGGGTCAGAGCCAAGTTGCCTGAGCAGAGCTGCCAGAGTAGAGATACCAGAGCTATAGCTAGCCAGAGCAGAGATGCCAGAGCCAGAGCTAACCAGAGCAGAGTTGCCAGAGCAAAGCTTCCAGAGTAGAGCTGCCAGAGCAGAGCTTCCAGAGCTGACCTGCCAGAGCAGAGCTTCCAGAGCAGAGGACCAGAGCCAAGATGCCAGAGCAGAGATGCCAGAGCTAAGTCATTAAAGTCAGAGCCAGAGCCAAGTCGCCAGAACCAGAGTCAAAGCTAAGTGATTAGAGTCAGAGCCAGAGCCAAATCGCCAGATCCAAAGTCAGAGCTAAGCTATTGGAGCCAGAGCGCGGAGCCACACGCCAGAGACAATTCACCAGAAGGTGGAGCTACTTAGCAGAGCGGAGCCAAAGAGTAGAAGTCTGCCCCAAGGAAGGAAATCCAGAGCTACTAGACAGAGCGGGATGATGAGGACAGAATCCAGCTCTGTAATTAGGGGAGAACGACCTGACAAGTTATAATCTAATAATAGCCTTAATTAGTTTAATGGCGAGCATGCGGAATAGATGATCGGACGAATTTACTACTTTACCCCGACTGTAATGCCTATAAATACCTACGATGATGAAATAAAGCACTCGCTCACTTTGACTGCTTTAAGAACTCTTCTCTTTCCTTTCTCTCTAGAGTTTGAACTAATAAAATTACATATATAATAAAATATCTAAATTGTTAGAGTTATGTTTGTTAGATAGTTGACAATTGGAGTCATGGTTGAATATAATTTCATATTTGATGATGCTCTCTCAAACTCTAGATGAGATGATGCTCAAAACTCCAGACGAGATGATGCTCTTTCAAGTTTTAGACGAGATGATTCTCTTTCAAGTTTCAGACAAGATGATGCTCAGAAGTTAGAGGTGATGTGTCAAGTTTGCGACGAGATGATGCCCACAACTTGGTTGGTCTTAAAACTCCAAATGATACGATGTTCGATAAATCAGTTATGGTCTTTTAAATATCAGGCGAGATTATTTTCATAATTAGTTATGCTTTTAGAAGTTTGGAATTATATGATACTCACAATTCAATTATGATTTTTCAAACTCCATATAAAATTATGGTCAAAAGGCAAAATAAAAAAAATTGAACAAAATTAATAAATCTTGTAACAACAAATGCAACAAATCAATCCTCCATCATACCTATGTCAAATTTATATGTATTTCTACTCTTTTTTTTCCCCTTACGCGACAACTTTTTATAAAATTTCATATGAAAACTAATGGGTATTTTTATGATCTCAACAAAATTAATAATTTAATTGCTAAAAGTTGTTGAGATTAATATAATTTAAAATGTATTACAAATTTAATTTAATTAATTATATAAATAATTTACATAAAAAATTATTTTATATAATTATCATAAGAATAACATAAAATATATAAATTACAAGAAAATATGTACCCGTTGAATTTCGATGGGTAATACACTAGTGGGAGCCTAATACTGCTATTTGTAATTTCTTTTTATTATTATTATGGCACTGCACCTCCACTCTCTCTGCGTCACCAGAATTTAAGAGAAGAGAGAGAATATCGGTGGCGACGACAGACTCATGCGTGTCTTTAGGCAGCAGTGAAGCCTATTTTTGATTGATTAGGGTGGACTACGACTGGGAAGGTATGGCGAAGCTGCTGGTCTCGGATGAGGCGCACCACGAGTTCGTCAACCTCCGTCGCGCCTTCGACGAAGTTAACACTCAGGAAAACTCATTTACAGAAAAAACATTTCATTTCACTTTATCAAACCAAACAGCCCCTTAGTGGTTGAAATGCTTAAGTGAAAAATTGTTATAATTACTGGAAATTTTGGGTCTAATTTATTTACTTGCAAACTTAAAACTCCGCTAATTAACGCTAGAATTTTGCCAAACATTAACTCAGATTAATTGTACTTTATTATTATATTAGACCTGTCGCAATTCGATCTTTATCTTCAACGCGTCGGGTCGTCATTGTCGTAATTTCTTTAGCATAATCACGCACAGCTCAAGACCAAATTCAACCAGGATGAGTATCTTGCGTCACTTTTGTTTGTATCTTTGTGTTGATAAGATTTTAGATCTGTTGATTTTGCTTGTGTGCGTGTGTATGAGTGGTTTGTCTTATGTTTGGTGATATCTCGGTGATTCCAGATTATGTTTGGTTTGTCTGCAAAGAGAGTTGAGGTGAAGTGCAATAAAAAAAATTACGAACGACGGAATCAGGCCCTTCATGTTCCAATTTGGGTGCAGTTAAGCTCTTCCATCTAACAGCGTCATGTCATCGTTACACGGAAAGATTTAATTACACCCAAATTGAATTATTGAGGGTCTAATTGATCGAATCGACAATAAAATATCAAATATTATAAATGTACATCTATAATACTAGGAATTAAATTGCTATTTTTTTCTAATTTAGAAGATATTGAGGTCTTGAATCGTGGCCACAACTTTACCCACTCCATAAGTATAACTATGGTAGAGAGAGAGAGAGAGCTTTGTAACTTTTGTTTAAGCCCAACTATGGTAGAGAGAGAGTTTTGGAACTTTTGTTTAAGCCCATGCAGGTGAGGTGAACAAACAAATGAAGTTCAACCAGAAATTTGAAATAAAACCTAAACATTTATGAATTTTACCATAGAGAGAGAGAGAGAGAAAGTAATGATGATAATTAGGATAGGTGTGAGTGATAAAGCCTTTTGGCTTTTGCATGCTTAGCTTTACCCTTTGTTAAAAAGAAGGGTCTGGTCCTCTTGATCACTAAATGCGGTGGCACAAAATAATTACACTCCCTATATAATAATAATAATAATAATAATAATAATAATAATAATAATAATAATAATAATAATAATAGTAGTAGTAGTAGTGGTAGTGTAGTTTCCTTTAAAGAAAGGGTATATATATATATATGTGTGTGTGTGAACGTCATATGCGTATGATTTGAATGGCAATCTAATCTTACTAATCATAAATCAATATAATATATGAAAAAGTAATTTTAATGATAATTTTTTCACACTAAATTTTCTGTCTTTTTTTTATTATTATCGAATTTCATATGTCTTCTCTTCTCTTTTTCTGTTTTATTATTTTATAAAAATCGTCAATTTCAAGTTATAAAAAAAATATACAACATGAATGTTAATTAAAGATCATGACAACATCTTTAATTTGATGTAAACATTAAAAAATAAATTTAAAAAGAATATATCATGCTCGTTTAAAATGTCAAAATTAATTTGTTTTTCTCTCATTTATTTATAGTGTTGAATATCATAGCCTTTTTTAAGCTTTTTTTATTTGTTGGTGAAGAAATAAGAAAATGTCATTTTTCTTTTCAAAAACCATTACATGATTGTTTTATTATACTCCCTCCGCCAACTAAAAATAGTCCTAAAAGTGGACGGCTAAATTTACATATATAATATTAATGAATTTAACGAGAAAGAGATTATATTGATTCTTTTTACAACTTTTAAATTTCAAAATAAATTTTTTATAAATGAATTTTGTATTAATGCTAATATAAAAATTAGTTAGATATATAATAAGTAGAATTTAAAGTTTATATAAATTTGTTTAATTTTATGTTAGAGTTATTTTAACTCTAATAATTTAATTAATTCAATTTATGAATTAATACCCTTTTGGTTTTATCGTTTTAATTAATTATCAAATAAGAGAATTAATATAATATCATATATTTTCGTGCATATGTATTTTAAGAGAATTATCAACATATTATATATTATCAAAATCAAACATATCAACCCTTGCACCACGTTCGAAACATATATTTGATTTTGATTACGGTATTTTCATATAATATCATATATTATCAAAATTAAATTTGATTTTGATTTCATCAAAATCAAACATATCCAATTAATGAAATTGAAAGTGCCGAAAATTGATCAAGAACATATCAACAATTATGGATTAAATTAAGGAGTGAAGAATCCAATCAAGACTTGGAAGAGAAAAGAAGATCGATTGCCAAGAAGTGAAGAAGAAGAAAAGACTTGGTCTTCCTTGAGAATATGGGATGTTGGGTTAATATGCTTAACCAATCTCTAAACTTGGGGAGCAAGAGCTAAACCCTGGCACCATGTTCGAAACCTAAAGTGTCAGCCATGTTTTGCATTTGGTACCAGTCCAAGCTACAAGATACATAAGTGCATGAGCTCAAAAGCTAATGTTTAAACATTATTCACGATATCTAGTTCACATCACACCTTGAGTGGGAGACTCATGTATTTAAAACAACAAACTTTCATTTTGATGAAATACAACTATATATTAAAGAAGGGTTAAGGTGCAGATAGGCCCCTTAAGTAGAGGCCCTTATAGCGTTTCACTCCTCTTACTCACTGTGTGTGCAATTTAGCCCCTAAAGTACCAAAAATCGAACATTTAACCCCCTCCACCCTAACTCCGTCAGTCAACCGTTAGTTAGTAATTTTTTTATTTATTTTTTATTCTAATTGTGGGGCCCACCTCTTCAATGCAACTTCTGAATCATCAGGCAACACGCCCTTATACACATTTCCATACCCTCATCTCCCAATTATATGATCCCTAGCGAAATTTCTTGTGGCCGCCTTAATTTCGTCGAACGTGAACCTAATCAATGTTGTGCTAGCACTAATTGAATCTAATCCAGAGCTCATATTAGTATTAGTTCGCATGCTTTTCCATTTCTGCTTCAATAATCTTTCCTTTCTACGTCGTAAGAACCAGAACACAGCAAACCCTAGAATCAAAATCACAACGCACGCGACAACGACGACAGAAATGACAATCTTCTTCCTCTTGCTATTGGAATGGGACGAGGTGAAATCGAGATTGAACAGACACTTGGTCGTACCTACATCGGTGGGGCCGAATTGATTGGCGAACGCGGCGGCGTAGATGAAGGGGTACGCCGTGCAATCGGAGACATTCCCGACCGACGGTCCCTGCAGATAAGACGCCCCGGATTCCAGCGAGCGAGGTGGTGCACGAAGCGCAGGGGGAGTTGTTGAGGAGCGACTGGTTACAGGCGGTGTCGACGCCGCCGAGGGCGGATTGCGGCACGTGCGCCTCGAACTCCGACCTCGTGGTGATGTTCATGCACCCGCGGGCGATCCACGACGTCTCGTAGATTTCCCAACACGACTCGGCGGAGTCGAGCGGGGGCAAGAACGAGTTGGTGAGGCGGAGGTGGTCGGCGAGGACGAGGCGAAGGCCTTGCAAAGGTGGGCCCCATAATTAGAATAAAAAATAAATAAAAAAATTACTAACTAACGGTTGACTGGCGGAGTTAAGGCGGAGGGGGTTAAATGTTCGATTTTTGGTACTTTAGGGGCTAAATTGCACACACAGTGAGTAAGAGGAGTGAAACGCTATAAGGGCCTCCACTTAAGGGGCCTATCTGCACCTTAACCCATTAAAGAAAAAAAGACCTAAAAAACCCTTGAAAGCACAACGAAGAAGCAGACTAAGGGTTGAGCCACGTTAAAACCTTTGCAGGGAAATCCCAGAGAGAAAAACCCATGCAAAGGAAAAAAAGTGCTCGTCTAAAAATACAAAACGACGAAAACAAAAGACCAAGAAGAGAGGCGCCACAGCCATGAACTCCGGATTGACCATTGACCAAACCATGACACCCCAAAAACCACAGTAGGAAGAAGCAAGAGCCAGGAAGGAGCTCCGGCTTGACCATCGCCTCTCACTGACTCTAGAATTCCAACCACCGAGCGCATACTAAGAGCACAACACTGATCAGAACAGCCCCTAGCATAAGGGATCGAAACCATTCTCGCAAAAAGCCCTAGGCGAGAAGCTGCATGCAACAAACTTGACGCCAGCGAGCGAAGATGAGAATCCCACATCCGCTGCGGAACAACCAATGGAGACCGGCCTCCCGAATCCCAACCTCTAGCGCACTAGAGAACTGAAAAAGAATTCAAGAGCCACTCCAACACCCACATCCAAACTGAAAAACCAATCATTTGACATGAATGAAGCTATGAGATGTTAAGTCCGCCCTGACGGCATTCTTGATCTCATGAATCTCATAAGGCCACCAACCCTCCTGGCGAGCTGATTAGCCATAATATCGGCCACATCATTGCCTTCACGATAGATATGAGAGACTTGCAAACGAAAGTCCTGAAGACGCAAAATGGTGTCCTTCCAATAAGCAAGAAACTGTCAGGGAACATCAAGCGAATGACTCTCCAAAAGACGAACAACATAAAAGGAATCCGCCACAACCCAAAGATTATGCCACCCTCGAGCATGAGCGATGACAACAAACTTTCATTTTGGTTACATTTGTGTATAAATTATTTATTTAATTGTATAAATAAATTTGTTCTTATCTTTTTTTATTTTTATATTATTTGTATTATGATTTTATAAATAGTTTAGGGTTGTTTAATTATGGACTTTTAATAGTAGTATAGTTTGGACTTTTAAGAGTCCAAAATTGGTATATTAAGCTTGGCTATTAATTTTATTATGATGGTGGTTTAGTCATATTTTCTCAAAACAAGATTGATTTGAAGTATTTTCTTTACAACCTATAAATTTAATTATTAATATACAATACTCATTAAATTTAATATTATACTCATTGAGTTTATAATACTATTATTATGCACTATTAAAATAAACTACTAATAATTTAAATTCATAGAAATCATTAATCTAATTACTAATGTCGTTATCAATTAATCAAATTCATAAAAGATGATATTTTTATCTTTTACATAATTCAAATTTCAAAAATAATAAAATATATTACGGTCCACGGAGCGTGTATTAGACATGGACATTCATTACAAATATCTAATTTTGGAATAACATATTTGTGATCGCTTATATTAGCAATTAATATTATTTTTTGATAAATGATATTTTCATTGTCGTTTTGATATACGAAATGGTAATTTATTTCTTTCGACACATATAGTAATTTTTTTTTGAAATTACAAGAGGTATATGAATATAATCAATTATGCAACCTGCACGCAGGTGGGAACCTCACCACCACCCTAATGGTGAGAAAACATCACCACACGCAAGCGAGATACCAAACAATACAACACTGCACGCAGGCGGGAATATAACACCACCTAAAGTAGGAAAACATCACCGCACGCAGGCAGGATTGAACTCAAAACCTCTCATAAAGAAGAGTCTTTGGGTAATTTCAAGTGAATGCATTTGATGTTTTCTTAATTTTATGTTAATTTGCTGGTTTTGGAAGTTTATATGTTGATGCAGATAAATATTGAATTAATTAAGAACATCATATTGCAATATACTATTAGTTATTTAATAAAAGTTCAATATTTCAGAACCTATTAAGTTATGACATCTTTCTTAAAAGCATTTCCAATATTCTATGGACATAGAGAGGAGAACTGTATGAAAATTAAAGCTTAACTTTAAGTTAGTGGTAATCAGAACTAATTATTTTAGTATTCTTCCTGTCCACCAAGAATATACAAAAAATGCTTAATTTGGTGTCTAAAAAGAGTCTAAAAAGAGTATACTATTTTTATTTTTCGAACATAACTTCACTTTCTTATTTTTAACCACAATCACTCATTTCTACATAACTCGAATATCTATAACCACTCATTTCTTCATAGTGGGATCCTTTATCCACTAAAAACACATTTACCGACAACTTTATTAATATTCGTATTGGACCCAAAATAATACTCCATCCGTCCCACTTCAATTGACACTTTTACTTTGGGCACGAATATTAAGAATAAAGGGTTGAGTGTGTAAAGTGGGTGGGGGCCATTTGTTTAATGTGTGTAGAGTGTGCCAATTGAAGTGGGACGGAGGGAGTATATTCTTTGTAGATGAATGTAGTATAAGTTATATCTGGTTAATCTCTAATGTAAAAAAGAAAAATGAAGTTAGTTTTAAGAAAATCTTAACTTTTACTGCCGCCTAAATTCCTCCAGAAAAAAAATATAAAAAACTAAAATCTTATATAAATCTAAGAAAAAAAACATATATGATCGCTAATTTATTATTAACAAAAACTGCAACTAACGCAATGTAATTGTAGCAATAAACAGTAAGTAGATATCATATTCACGTTTTCTATCATTGTATCCCACATGTCATAGATTAAATGAAGACACGACTTGTCGATGTCACATGCTCGAAGCATGTCATATATAGGAGCTGTGAAAGAAAGTATGTAATCAAGCTTATCCCACCAAAGATCATAAATCGAGTTGTAACAATTGAAAGCAACTTGAGAGGAAAAATTGATTAAAAATTGCTAACCTTATCCCGTGATTCATGATGAATATCTTGATCATACTAACATCTACTGCAACCTAGGTAATCTAATAGCATAATCCATAAGTTTCTTGATTGTTCTCTATGTTCTTCGCATCACATATGTTTTGCAACGCCAAATTGAGTGTCTGAACAACACACGACGTCCAAACAATGGTAGGATACAATCCCTCAACAAGGCCTCTAGCTGCCGAACAATTCCTTGCATTATCCGTGATTACTTGGACCATGTTCTAAAGGCCAACTTCTTCGATGAATTCTCTTGTCAAATTAAAGCTAAATATTTTATTTTCAATATCTTCTAAACAGTCCATGACTTTCAAGAATATTGGTCTACTTTCTGTCACGATAATGAAATTGATTAACAGTCTTCTTTGTGAGTCACTCCATCCATCACTGACGATGCTAACTCCTTTCTCATGCCAAGTGCTTTTAATCGGTTGCAAGAGTCTACATTTCTCTTCTCTTGATGGATTAGGTATGTCCTCAACAAGTTGTACACAGGTGGTACAAATCTCGACAAATTATGATTGGCGGCGAAGGTGTAGCTAGCTACGTAATAAGGACTTCTTGCCAAATAAAATGGCAAGCCCGACGCATAGAATGTTAGGTCCCGGAGGTGCTATTGAACTGATGTATGAGGAGGGGAGGGGGGAATACACCAGTAGGCTATTTTTGCTTTTGAAAACTGAAATCAGTTTCTTGACTGAAACTGAAGTGAAGTGAGAAAAAAAATATCAGTTGTAGAGCGGGTTAAGACTGATACTGATAATGAGTCAGTAGGGTTAACTTCAGTATTTGAGACTCATCAGAATACTGAAGTCCAGATAGGGTTTCAGTCTTATCAGTTTTTGAGATCAGAGAAGTGTAAGTAATCTTACAGAATCTGAAGATTTATCAGTTAGACTGATTACACTTGAGCGAAAACGATTTAAAGTAAAAGCCTTTTAGTGTGTTAGATTATCAGTTTTAAAAGTCTATCATTTGAGTTATCAGTTTTCAATTTTAGTAGGGTTTGTACACAAAGAGAATAAGAAAAACTGAAAGCAGTAAAACACAAGGAGTTTTACGTGGTTTGGAAAACACGTTCCTACATCCACGGTCAGTCGATCACACTGAAAATCACTGTGCTTGTGCTTACAGGTGCACAGCAAACCAGGCTCGTGCTTACGAGTGCACGGAAACCTTAGACTAAAAAGAACTCTTTTCAGTACCAAGACTCTGGGTTGGATTTCTCCTTCTTAGCTTGCCGGTGCTAAGAATAACCAACTGTTTAGTTTCCGAGTACTAAACAACCTATCTGTCTCGAACTTGATCTCAAACTCTCTTTTCGCTCTTTAGAAAATGGGTTCGTATTTCCAACTAAATTACTAAGAACATGCTCTCAGTAACCGAAATATAGGCTTAGGGTCTACAAGAAATTTGCCTAAGGGAATAAGAGAATGTAGGTATTCACTGAACTGATTGTTGAACTTTGAAAATTCTCTTCTTCGATTCAAACTTTGAAAGGCATTAAAATTGTTGAGTTGTGATTTTGGCAGAGGTTCAGCTTGTGTGTTTGAATCGGTGAAGAATGAGGTTGAACCTTGAGCTCTATATATAGGCAGCGTCTTGAATAGATCCGTTGAGGAGATCGTCTTCAGAAATCTACCGTTGTGAGACAAATTTGAATCTTGGCCCGGGCTTCGATCTTCGATGTTTCTTAATCTGAAAAGAATTAGCATGTTTTCGGCAGTAGGAGTATGGTGTTACAGAACAAAGTAGCATGAAGAGATAAACTTTGTCTTCAGAAGGACGATCTTCATATCTGAGCATTTAATGCGGCTGTACTTGCATACTTTCCACGTGGCTCCTTTAAACTGAGATATCAGTATGAGGAATGAAGAATAACTCGTGGGTTCTACTGATACTTGACTTTAGAATTAGTCCGCTCAATCCAATGTGGCATGTATCAGTATTTTCCCTAATATTGATAACTCAGTGAATGTGTCCTTAAGTATCTGTCTTGAATGTTGGTGTTCAGTTAAGACTGGCACAACAACTTCAGTCATTGGTCTTCAGGTCTTCAGTCTTCGGTCCTTCTGTCTTCTGTCTAGCTAATAAAATAGACTCTAACACTTGAGTCCAGAAAAAGCTCTAGTCTATTAAGAAGATACTACGAGTTTTGGGATCATCAAAACAAGAAAAATGATATTTTATTAATTTTCCAACATAGAAGAACTGTGCAATCAATGCATTCAAAGTATTGCGTCCTTGAATATTGAAAGCTTTGCCAATAAAAGGCGAAGTAATGTCACTTCCCTTCCTCTTTTTTGATGGATCATCATATCCCTTATAAACATCCGCCATAAATCTTGTAGCAGCAGGTGGCAATGGGACATTTTTGTGGGTGTTGGCAATATGTCTTTTTTTTCTTCCTCTATCAGTTTACGCATATCATACATATATAATTGTGTCACTTTGAGGCAAGCCTTAATCCCTCTGCCTCGATTCAATAAATGTTTCACAAGTTGAGTGTATGTCGTCTTCTTTTGCGTGTGGCAAAAATTACATTCCCAATTCACATAATCACCAACGCATCCTCCGGTAGTAGATATTTTGATATATCTTCACAAAAGGTTTACGTCCACCATCGAAATTTGAAGATGAAGATGGTGGTGATATAAGAGACCCTAATGAACTATTAATTGCCATAAAAATTCCTATACCTACTGTCCAAGTAAAAAACAAAAATTAATTAAGCTCCAATTTATAAAAATTCCTATAGCTATATGGTATTGGAATAACCCATACCCACAGAATTTAACTAAGCTCCGATTAAAGAAAATAATAGCTTATACCCACTGCCACAAAAAAATAAATTAAGCTCCGATTAAACAAAAATTCCTTAATCCACTGTCCCAATTCACATAACTACGAATTGACCCATTAACCCATTAATTAACAACAAATTCATTGTCCCAATTCACAAAAGTGAACAACCCAATAACCCACACCTTAAATTAAACAACCTAATATTCCAATCTCCAAAATTGAACAACCCACGAATTGAATATGGGCAACATACTGAGAGAGGATTAGCCCACAAATGCTCCTGAAGGCGACGACGGTCCAGAACGCATCGACGACGGTGAAAGGCACTCAGATGGTGCGACGCGTGCGAAAGGTTTTTTAGGGTTTAGGAAATGTGAGAAGTTGAGAGACAAGAGGTCTGATTTACGTAAGTAGCGATTTTTTTTTAATACAGATTTTTAAAACCCTAAAAAAATGAAAAAAAAAACGTATTAAATACTTAATACATTTTTTTTCTTCAGTTTTAAACGTATTTTAACATATTTATATTTTTTAAATATTAATATGGGTCTGGTGCCCAAAAAACGTATTGGTTCTTCATAAGTAATGTATAATTTACTTTATACACAGTATCATTTGATTTTATAAAAATATCATTTATGAAGTATTATCTGTTGTAGACAATTAAATTTGTCGTCGAATTAAATATTCAATTATATTTTCTATTTTATTAAATGAGATTTTATTCCTAATTTAAATAGATATATAATTAATATTTAATATAATGAACTAATGGGCCTATTGGCCACTTAAAGCCCTAAGGCCCATGCATCGAGGCCCAAAGCCCATGAATCCCACCTCTTACATCTATAAATAGGGGTGTTGGGATGCTCACAAATGACAAGTGAAAGTGGAGGAGAATTGAAGAGCTAAGAAGAATTCTACCAAGTGTAGTCTTGCAAGAATTCAACTCAAGATATTCAAGTGTCTTCAAATCTTCAAAGCTTCAAGAGTTCAAGAATTCAAGATCTTCAAAACTTCAAGAGTTCAAGAATTCAATATATTTAAATCTTCAAGTGATCAAGCCCTCAAATCTTCAAGTGATCAAGATCTTCAAATCATCAGTGATCAAACCTTCAAATCTTCAAGTGATCAAGCCTTCAAATCTTCAAGTTGTTGGGAACCTTGTGGAATATCCTAACCCTTGTTTTGATGATACCAAAATTCATAGGACTTAAATGTAATAGACTAGAATCGTTTTTGAACTCAAGTGTTAGAGTTCGTTTCTAGTTTAGTTGCGGTGTCAAAGACTGAAGACTGAAGACTGAAGAATGAAGACTGAAGACTGAAGACTGCAGTTACCAACTGAAGTATCAGTTGAAGAATCAGTTGAAGACTGATTATTTAATGCGCGCCATGGACTGATACTAAAGTCAAGTATCAGTTGAACATTCCTCCTAGGACTGATCTTCCAACGTTCAGAGGAAGCCACGTACGCTCAAGTACAGCCGCATTAAATGCAGAGATATCTCAATATCTTATCTCTGCAGAGGTCATTCCTATCTGGTGGTTACTTTTCAGAGATGTCACATCTCCTGTCCATCAAAGAGAGCCGTTTCCACACAGACAAGGAACCTCGAAGATTGAAGCCTCAGCCCAAATTCGAATTGCTCTCCAACGAAAGAAATCTTGAGGACGATTTACGCCAACGGATCTATTCAAGAGTTCTCCTACAAATAGCGCTCGAGGATCACTTCAATCTTCACCGATTCAACGACATAAGCTGAAGCTCTGCCGAAATAGCTACTCAGCCTAAAGCTTAAACCGCCCAAAGCTTGAATCGAAGAAGAGAATTCCAAAGCCAAAATCAGTCACTGCTGATTACATACATTCTCTTAGACCCTAGGCATATATTCTGTGTACCCAGAAGCCAAAGGTCAAACTTGCTTCAAAGAACTCGTTCTTTGTAAGTATAGTTGGCACTCGTTTAAACCTCTCCCCCATAAGAGTGTTTGAGTGACTCGGAGTTTCAGAAGGTGTTCTGAACTCTGATAGGGAAGTCTGAGCACGAGGTGTGCTTAGCAAGGAAATCCTGCGCGAGCTGTGTAGGTGCTGAAATCCTGCGCGAGGTGTGTATGTAGGGAAACCCTACGCGAGGTGTGTAGGTGCTGAAGAGAGAGTTTATCTTCAGTTCACGGTTTGCAGTGCACCAGGGAAGCACTTGCGGAGTGGATTGTTGGTCTGATCAACTAGCCGTGGATGTAGGAAAGAGTTTTTCCGAACCACGTAAAAGTCTCTGTGTTATTTACAGCTTTCAGTTTTACATTCATAACTGTGTTATTTCAATTGATAAAACTGAATGCTGACTAACTGAAAAGAGAAACCTTAATCCAACTATCTGCTCCACCGAGGCTATTCGAAACTAAGTTTAATTTCCGCTGCGTATGATATCAATCTGACTCACTATCCTCTGATAGTAAGGAAGAGAGATATCATCTTCATCTTTGCAAACACGACTGAAGCCCTTACGTGGATCAGTTAAGTTCCAGTGACTTAACTGATAACTCTTTACTGAAGAGCTTTCAGTATCAGTCGTCAACCCTGTTGGTCAACACTTATTTCGGTTAAACAGGTGTCTTGTTTGCGTGTAAAGTTTCGCTTCTATCTCTGACTGAGATCCCTCTGATTGAGGTTTGTAGATAGTCATAAAAATAGCCTATAGGTGTATTCCCCCCCCCATACACCTATTCGAGACCCCCCGGACCTAACAATTGGTATCAGAGCAGGTTGTTCGCAAGAACTATCTGTCTCTGACTAGTTCTACGTGAACTAGATCCTTATTAAAGGTCTCGAAAAAGTTTTACTCTTTCTTATTGTTTTGTGCTTGCTACTTGCTTTATCTGCTGTTACCTGTTCTCTCTTTTTTGATGGAGACTAACCACAGCAGATTATCTTCTCTACCTATGTTTTGTATTGAAAAATACGACATATGGAAGTTTCGGTTTGAAAGCTTCCTCATTGCCCAACATTGTAGAATGTGGGAAGTCATCACCAGCGGTCCAATCATTATCACCGAAACTGTAAAAAGGGTTCCTACTGACATCCGTCAGGAACCTTACGATGAGGACCAACCCAAGTCAAAGGCAGACTTCACCATAGAAGAAAGGAAGCAAGATGAGCTAGACAACCTCGCCAAAAGCATCATCTCCGGCACCGTTCCTGACAAGTATGTCATGAAGATCATCAAGTGCAGGACAGCAAAGGAGATGTGGGATATTCTGGAAAGAATGTGCGTAGGTTCTGAGGAGATCAAGGAGAATAAGCTTTCCATAGCTTGTCAGAAATTCGACTCCTTCCTCATGCTCAAGAATGAATCTGTCGAGGAAATGGAACAAAGATTCAATCTCATATTGAATGAAGTTCAATCCATTTCCAAAGACAAATACACTCAACGAGAAATCAACTTGAAGATTCTTCGAGCACTGCCACGAGGAGAATGGCAGATCTACTCAGTCGCTCATTAGCATAAGCCAGGATTCAGTCAGCTCCTGACAAACAAGCTTTTCTCCGATCTCATGGCAAATGAGTTCGATCTTCTGAGAAATCTTGGTAACAAGAAGGCTGGAGGATCAGACGAAGATGGTCCATCAACCTCAAGAGGAGTTGCACTGAAGGCCTCAACCAGAGAAGGCAAGAAGCAGATCAAGGAGCCAACGGAACTCAACCCTGAGGACTTCTTCAGTCAATATGCCTTGTTGACTGACAGATTCAACAAGATGGAGTCCAAGTTTCGGAAGTACAGAAGGTTCCACAAGCAGCACTACAAGGGAAAAGAAAGAGAAAGGGACTCCAGACATTCCACAGATCGAAGCGGAGAAAGGAAGTCAGCCGCTTACGACATCAAAGAATTGGAATGTTATGGATGTAGAAAGAAAGGACACTTTAAGCATGAATGTCCTGATCTGACTCCAGCTGAGCGCAGGGAACTGAAAGCAAAGAAAGATCGCAGATCTTTGAAGAAGAAAGCGATTGTTGCTGATGATGCTGACTCTTCCAACGACACATCAGAATCATCCGACTTCGACAGTTCCAGCTCAGATGATGAGAGCCGAGCCCTGATGGCCAACGAATCAGAAAGTGTAGCTGACAACAACTACGACAATGGAATGAATGGCCCAGAGGTAAAATCTCTCACGAAAACTCCATATACTGATAACTTCCTGATGCTTTCAGGAGACCACTCAGAATCTGGAGATAGCTCATCCGTTGAAACTGACGAGTTTGATCAGCTCCTGACTGATCACTGTCAGCTGAGGAAAATGTTCGAAGATCTCCTCAAGCAGAATCAGAAAAAGGACAAGGAGATCGATGATGAACGAGCTAAACATCAGACAATCATCTACTTTCCGGATGAAACATGTCTTGATCAGCTAATCATGGAGAACAGCCGACTGGAAGAAGAGCTCAGAATCTCCAAGTCAGAATGTGAAAGAGCTTCTCATGAAATCAAAAGGCTTAATCACAAGCTGGAAGAAACAGTCAAGAACTGCATGATGCAGTCTCCCATGATGAGCAACTTTCCATCGAAAGGACTGGTCAACAGCATCGGAGGAAAGGTTGCAGCTGCCAAAGGAAAGGATATCATGATCATCTCTAAGAATGATCCTTCTGAAATCACAACCTCAGAAGAATCAAGAGATCATGATATGGATGAAGTTCACAAGCGCAGACTGATGGCCAGATCAAATGTTCCACCTCCACGAAGCTACAGACGAGCTAAGGAGGCTCCCAACCAGATCATCATATTGAAAAGGCTGGAAAGCAGATTTCAGTCAAAGATCCGGGAAGGAACATCAGGAGCCAAGAAGAATCTTTCTCATCAACCCAGGAGGAAGAAAGACCACATCAGTCAGAAACTGACATCCTCAGTTCAGTTTCAGAAAGAACAACATCCATGGAGATCAAGCAATGCTGAGTCCAGTCGAGCCATGCCACTTCCTCGACGACAAGCCACTGGACGTCAGACAAATCTCCATAAGTCTGCAAAGACTAAAGTATCTCACGGAAGATACTTCGGCGAGCAAAGAAGACCTCAATCACTCACCAGACAGAACTGCTACAAGAGTGAGGCCTTCAATAGGATTTCTCAACGGAAGAATGCTCATATGCCACCTGAAGCGCCAACGACACCGATCAGACATCCACCAATGCGCAAGAAATCAGCCAGACCAATTCTGAAGCAGATTTGGGTTCCAAAGGGAACTCGAACTAACATTGAAGGACCCAAAGCTTGATTGGGTGCCTGAAGCAACTCTTTCTTGCAGGTCAATGTCAGGAAACATAAAAAGAAGGAAGAGGCCAAAGCTTCAATCAGAATGTGGTATCTGGACAGTGGCTGCTCGAAGCATATGACGGGCTACAAAGAATATCTATCCCAGTATGTTGAGAAAGCTGGATCCAAAGTTGCATTCGGAGACAACTCGATTGGAGAAACAAAAGGCTATGGTGTGCTCAACATGGGTAACGCCAGTATCAGTAATGTTAGCTTTGTTTCTGGTCTTAAACATAATCTGTTGTCTGTGAGTCAATTTTGTGACAGTGGTTTCACAGTGAAAATCAAAAAGGATGAATTCACTGTTAGAAACAATCAGAAGAAGGTGGTTCTGAAGGGATTCAGACAAGGAAGTCTCTACGTCGTTTCTTGGGAAGACAGCCCACCAGAAACGTGCCTCATCAGTAAAAGCAGCTCAGAGCTCAATTGGCTATGGCACAAGAGACTCAACCATCTCAACTTCAAGACGATCAACAAACTTGCTAAACATCAACTGGTAGAAGGACTCCCTTCTATTGTATTCCAGAAGAAGCAAGAATGTGAAGCATGCCTCAGAGGAAAGCAGACGCGGACATCATTCAAGTCAAAGACATGACACTCCTCTGAAAGGATTCTGCATCTACTTCACATGGATCTGTTTGGCCCGATCACTCCAAGAAGCTACAACGGTAGGAAGTACACCTTGGTAGTTGTGGATGATTATTCACGATATACCTGGGTTATCTTTCTTTTCAAAAAGAAGAAGACACTGGAGGAACTGCCAAAGCTGTTGAAGAGACTGAGCGTTGAAAAGGAAGTCAACATCATCAGCATCAGATCAGATCGTGGGACTGAGTTCCTCAATACTGTCATTCGTGAGTATTGTGATGAACAAGGAATCAGTCATCAAACTTCTGCAGCAAGAACTCCACAGCAGAATGGAGTTGCAGAGAGAAGAAACCGGTCTCTAAAGGAAGCAGCAAGGACGATGCTAGCCGAGTCAAAACTCCCCTTGAAGTTTTGGGCCGAAGCAGTCAACAACGCATGCTACACGCAGAATCGCTCCTTCCTCACTCAGAGACATGGAAGAACTCCATACGAGTTATGGAAGAACAGAAAGCCATCGATTGCCCATTTTCATGCTTTCGGTTCTAAGTGTTTCATACACAACAACGATAAGAAGAGGTTGAACACCTTCGATTGCAAGGCTGATCCAGGAGTCTTCCTTGGATACTCCGGAACAGAACGTTCAAGCAAAGCCTATCGAGTGTTCAATACTCAAACTCTATGTGTAGAAGAAACACCTCATGTGATCTTTGATGAGTCTACAGATGGTTTCAGGGAACAAGATGCTGAAAAGAATGTTCAGATCACTGAAGGTTCCAAAGCTGAAATCCATACTGACGAGCCCTCTACTGTCTTGGTATGGGGACCTGGCAAGGATGAAGATACTGAGATGATTCAGTATCAGAAGATCAACCAACGGTCTGAAGTTCAAACTGGAGCCAATACAGATGGCAATAGTCAAGGGGGAACTCCAGTTGCTGAAGTTCAAGTTGAACGCGCAGAAGCCGCCCCAGCTCAACTCTCCCCTGCTCCAGAAAGTGCTCAACATCCCAGAGCTATTCTAACTGAAGAAGCTCCACCATCTCCTGAAGAAATCAAGAAATATCGAAGATGGTTTGAACTCCACTCTAAGGAGAACATCATTGGAGAACCATCAGATGGCGTCAAGACTCGGAGATCTATGTGCAACCTCGTCTTCGACATCAATCAGAACTGCATCAACGAAGATAAGAATTTCAGCTGTTTCTTATCAACTACAGAGCCGAAGGATATTGAAGAAGCTCTGAAGTCCACAGAATGGGTCATCGCAATGCTAGAAGAACTCAATGAATTCAACCGGAATTCTGTTTGGGAGCTTGTGGATCGACCAGACGATGCAAAGGTGATTGGCTTGAAATGGATTTTCAAGAACAAGAAAGACGAAGAAGGAAACGTTGTGAGAAACAAAGCAAGGCTTGTGGCTAAAGGATACAGTCAAGAAGAAGGAATCGACTACGACGAGACATTTGCCCCAGTTGCCAGATTGGAAGCAGTCAGACTCTTCTTAGCTTTTGCAGCTCACAAAGGTTTCAAGGTACACCAAATGGATGTCAAATGTGCATTTCTCAATGGAGTGCTCACAGATGAAGTCTATGTAGAACAACCTCCAGGATTTGAGGCTGCTGGACCAGAAAAGGTGTACAAGCTGAAGAAAGCGCTCTATGGGTTGAAGCAAGCACCAAGAGCGTGGTATGATACTCTCTCGGAGTATCTAGTTGAACAAGGCTTCAAAAAGGGATCTGTGGACAGAACGTTGTTCACTCTCAAAGAAGGAGAAGATCTCTTGCTTGTTCAAATTTATGTCGATGACATAATCTTCGGATCCAAATCTGAACACATGTGCAATAAGTTTGCTGACATCATGAAGAACAAATTCCAAATGTCCATGATGGGAGAAATGAATTTCTTTCTCGGATTGCAAGTCAAGCAGACCAAAGAAGGAATACTGATCAGCCAGTCCAAGTATGCCGAGGAGCTGATAGCTAAGTTCGGTATTCAGCACATGAAGTCAGTCAAGATCCCAATGAACACAAACTGGAAAGTTGATCCAGGTTCAGAAGGAAGCTCTGTCTCTTCGAAGAAGTACAGAGAAATCATTGGATCTTTGCTGTATTTGACTGCGAGCAGACCAGATATCGCATTTGCAGTCGGGGTTTGTGCAAGATATCAATCAGATCCTAAGGAAGCTCATTTAGATGCAGCTAAGCGGATTCTGAGATATCTCAAGGGCACACCCAATTTAGGATTGTGGTACCCAGCAGAGGACGACATCAAGCTCACCGGATTTTCAGACTCCGACTTCGGTGGATGCAAGCTTGATCGCAAATCAACCTCCGGAACATGTCAATTCCTAGGCAACAAGCTCATCTCTTGGTTTTCTAAGAAACAGACTTCAGTCGCCACCTCTATAACTGAAGCTGAATATGTTGCTGCCGGAAGCTGCTGCTCACAAATCCTGTGGTTAGTCCATCAACTAAAGGACTATGGGATCGAGGAAAAGGAAGTTCCTATCTATTGCGACAGCTCCAGTGCTATTGCAATCTCCCAGAATCCAGTTCATCACACCAGAGTCAAACATATTGAGATTCGACATCACTTCATTCGTGATCATGTCGAAAAGAAGAATGTCTCTGTGGAATGGATTCCCACTGCTATTCAGAGAGCGGACCTGCTGACCAAGGCTCTTCCAGAAGAGAGGTTCAACGATCTTTGTGTAAAGATTGGCCTCATCAACCCTGAAGAGTGATGCTGTGTTTGAAGATTTTCTCAAACAGTCATGCTGACTGGTGGTCAACCAACTGCTGCTTCTACGATCGTCGACGTAAAAAGCAATGAAGTCCGAGTGCTCATCTGAAGAGGAAGTCATCCTGATGAATCATCCAGGATCACGTGGTATCAACTGACTACTATGTTCAGTTGATCAGTAAGTATTTTAAAATGCTTACCTTTTCAAAATCAGTTATTTCAGTTTAGAGCTTTAAGTTTTTAGTTCAAAATCTTTTCTCTAACTGATCAGTTTCTTTCAAAAACTTTAACTGATTATTGGAATTGTTGGAATTGGAATATCCGAAATAGGACAAGATTTTTATAAAGTGAAAATCTGTTTTGATTGAACTTGTCCTGATCTTTTTGCCAAAAATCCTTCCAACCTTTTTGCCTCTGCAATAAAATTTCTTGAAACGCTCATTGACATGACATATGTAATGATGCCTTTTGAAGTCCCTCGCAGTGACGGCGGACGCGAAATTTTTCTTCAATTGCATTTAAGGCGCAGTTTTCGAAAAACCTTTTCATCTTCTACATGGTTCACATCTTGTTTATTTATACCATGTTGTCTTCATAGTGTTTCTGCATCAACTAACAACTCTCCACAGCTTTCACTGTGAGAAAAAGTTTCAATTGTTTCCAAAGTTGCAGAAAAATTGTTCCGACTAAAGGAGAAATCTATGACTGCAAAGTCATGGAGTGGAAGAATGACGCTCATAGTCTTGGTCTTCACCGGACCCTTCCACTGGATCGCAACGTCTCTCCGGCGTCAAAGTTTGCTCTACCCTCACTTGTATCCAGCGAAGCGAGCGTCTTCCATCCTCATGCCCGGCACATGGATTGGAAGTTCCTGTCTAGAATATGGACAGACTTCACCTATTTCTCAGGAAACTTCTCACCTTTTGGTGAAGACTCCATGTGGTGCAACAGCAATGCGCAAAAGCTCATTGCCATCCGGCGCAAAATCGACAGTGCTAGTCCTCACGACTGTCACTGATTCGATTCTCCATCTTCACATCTTCTTCTCCCCCATGTATGACGAAGGCATGTTCTGATCCAATTCTTTCATGAACGCCTCGTCATATATTTCCTTCGTTTCTCCTTCCCTCCTCTCGCACTTCTAATTCATCTCTTCTCGTCTGTCTCCTCGCTCTTCGGATAGTATGTATAGTTGCATCTCATGATTATCTCTAACGATACTATGCATACTTTCCTTTCCTTCACACTGCTTTCCATCATTCCTCTGTCTCCCCGCCTTCTCCGTCATTCTTTTTCTTTCTTCTCCACCCACTCCTGACGTCCTTCTCCTTCTGCATTCTCGGGACCTCTCCTCTTCTCAAGACGTTTTCACAACTTGAGAATTGGAGTTGTTGTCTCATTTGATTTTCAGCTTCCATGGTCATCTCTCTCTTTTTGATGTTGCCAAAAAGGGGGAAAGTTGGGAAAGTAAGAGTCAGTGAGTAATCTGTTTGAGAAGATTACTCCTGTCCCTATTTCTTGACTGTAGATGGGATAGCTATGGATCACCAGAAGGATGACGTTTCAGAAGAGACCTCAATTCAACGGAAAATAAGTGAGAGTGGAACAAGCTTAGGAACATTGAAGACACGAAGACAGAAGATGAAGATCAAGAAGTTCAAGGCGCAGCCAAGCAGACTGCTGGAGTCCATGGTTTATCCATGATGTTTTTGTTTTACTTTTTACTCCAATGTAAGTCTTGCTCTGTACCTAGACTGATGGCTTATCAGTCCGTTTGATGAAATGAACTTCTTATTGATCTCACCCTGAAGACAACGACTCTTTGTCCAGGCTCTGATTTATGGTTATTTTTCTGTCTTCTTGCTGTTCTGTGTTTAGAACTGTTTTCGTTCTTACTCTGAGTACAAGTTATTTAGGTTCTGTTGTTAAGGGGGAACAACTTTCACCCCTTGTCTAGAACTTGTACTGTGAGCTCAGTCTTTTTGCTGTCTAGAACTGCTGTGTGGTTTTGGCATCATCAAAAAGGGGGAAATTGTTGGGAACCTTGTGGAATATCCTAACCCTTGTTTTGATGATACCAAAATTCATAGGACTTAAATGTAATAGACTAGAATCATTTTTGAACTCAAGTGTTAGAGTTCGTTTCTAGTTTAGTTGCGGTGTCAAAGACTGAAGACTGAAGACTGAAGACTGCAGTTACCAACTGAAGTATCAGTTGAAGAATCAGTTGAAGACTGATTATTTAATGCGCGCCATGGACTGATACTAAAGTCAAGTATCAGTTGAACATTCCTCCTAGGACTGATCTTCCAACGTTTAGAGGAAGCCACGTACGCTCAAGTACAGCCGCATTAAATGCAGAGATATCTCAATATCTTATCTCTGCAGAGGTCATTCCTATCTGGTGGTTACTTTTTAGAGATGTCACATCTCCTGTCCATCAAAGAGAGCCGTTTCCACACAGACAAGGAACCTCGAAGATTGAAGCCTCAGCCCAAATTCGAATTGCTCTCCAACGGAAGAAATCTTGAGGACGATTTACGCCAACGGATCTATTCAAGAGTTCTCCTACAAATAGCGCTCGAGGATCACTTCAATCTTCACCGATTCAACGACATAAGCTGAAGCTCTGCCGAAATAGCTACTCAGCCTAAAGCTTAAACCGCCCAAAGCTTGAATCGAAGAAGAGAATTCCAAAGCCAAAATCAGTCACTGCTGATTACATACATTCTCTTAGACCCTAGGCATATATTCTGTGTACCCAGAAGCCAAAGGTCAAACTTGCTTCAAAGAACTCGTTCTTTGTAAGTATAGTTGGCACTCGTTTAAACCTCTCCCCCATAAGAGTGTTTGAGTGACTCGGAGTTTCAGAAGGTGTTCTGAACTCTGATAGGGAAGTCTGAGCACGAGGTGTGCTTAGCAAGGAAATCCTGCGCGAGCTGTGTAGGTGCTGAAATCCTGCGCGAGGTGTGTAGGTAGGGAAACCCTACGCGAGGTGTGTAGGTGCTGAAGAGAGAGTTTATCTTCAGTTCACGGTTTGCAGTGCACCAGGGAAGCACTTGCGGAGTGGATTGTTGGTCTGATCAACCAGCCGTGGATGTAGGAAAGAGTTTTTCCGAACCACGTAAAAGTCTCTGTGTTATTTACAGCTTTCAGTTTTACATTCATAACTGTGTTATTTCAATTGATAAAACTGAATGCTGACTAACTGAAAAGAGAAACCTTAATCCAACTATCTGCTCCACCGAGGCTATTCGAAACTAAGTTTAATTTCCGCTGCGTATGATATCAATCTGACTCACTATCCTTTGATAGTAAGGAAGAGAGATATCATCTTCATCTTTGCAAACACGACTGAAGCCCTTACGTGGATCAGTTAAGTTCCAGTGACTTAACTGATAACTCTTTACTGAAGAGCTTTCAGTATCAGTCGTCAACCCTGTTGGTCAACACTTATTTCGGTTAAACAGGTGTCTTGTTTGCGTGTAAAGTTTCGCTTCTATCTCTGACTGAGATCCCTCTGATTGAGGTTTGTAGATAGTCATAAAAATAGCCTATAGGTGTATTCCCCCCCCCCCATACACCTATTCGAGACCCCCCGGACCTAACACAAGTGATCAAGCATTCAAATCTTCAAGATCGAAAGCTTCAAGGCATTCTTACAAAATTATAAGGACGTTCTTCTCCAAACCAAATCAACTTCGACGTGCAATTCAAAATCATGGCTTGAAGCCCTTTGGATTTATCGTCATCAAATCAAATATTTCAAGAACCTTCGAGATTGTTCAAGAATCAAATGGAAGAGAAGAATCAGAGGATCAACTAGAGATTGCAACCCGTAAAACTCTATCAAATTCTATCAAATTATCTTTGTAACGCACTTTCGTATTTTCTTAAATTGAAATACAAAAATTTGTGTTTACATCTGTATTTGAGGAAATTATTATTTTATGTTATTAATAGTGTCATTTTGTGACGTGCCATTGATTTTTATACAAAATATCATTTGATTTTATAAAACATACTCCCTCCATCCAATGAAGCATGACCCAGTTCTTTTCGGTACAGAAATTAAGAAATTGGTATTTTGTGTGTTAAGTGTGGTAGGTGAAAAAGTGAAAATGTGAATAAAGGGTAAATTTTTTGCCAGTTTTAGAAACAGGTCAAGCTTCGTAGGACAAACCAAAAAGAAAACTGGGTCATGCTTCGTGGGACGGAGGAAGTATTATTTACGAAGTATCATTTGGATTTTCAAAAAATATCGTTTGTTATTAAGAAAAATATCATGTTATATCATATTTTATGGGCACGAATCATATTATCATTTGTTATTGATAAAAATAACTTGTTGTTAATAAAAGTATTACTCCCTCCGTCCATGAAAGAACTTCCTAGGAGGGAGTGGCACGAGTTTTAATAAAATGTTGTATAGTGTATTGAGAGTGGAGAAAAAGTTATAAGTGTATTGGGAATTGTGAAAAAGTATTAATAATTTATTGTGTTGTTTTAATTAATGTTATTTGAGTGGTGAGAATTGTCTTAAAAGGGGAGTATTTTTTAAGTGGTGGGGTATTGTCCCAAAATAGGAAAAAGTAGGAAGTTCTTTCGTGGACGTCCCGAAATAGAAAAATAGAAAGTTCTTTCGTGGACGAAGGGAGTATTTACTATTAATAAAAGTAGTATTTATGTATAATTACTAGTTGAAATAAAAGAAGAAGAAAAATAGACCTGAGGTCGGACGAGTGGGCCTGAGCTTCTGGATCGAATAGGATCCATTTACACCATGAGAACGAATGCACGCGAACCGATATAGTGGTTAATGCGTAAAGTCAAAGGTTTTGGGTTCGAGTTTACTGTTGCACGACTTTTTTATTTTATTTTTTATTTAATACTGTTAATTTATAAAAAACAAATAGAGAAAAGAAAAAGATAAATGAAGGTGAATAAATAAACAAATAAATTAACATTTGGAATTGGTCTTCCACGTCTAACGAAGAAAACGCGAAAAGGGAACAACTGAGTCAAATAATCTTGCAATAGAATATACCGAAAAAGGACCTTGCAAATCTTGAAATCTTAACTTTATTTGGTAATTAACCAGATTTAGGTATAATTAATGTTATTGATGTGGATTAGTAATTAATTAATCTGGGTTTCGTGAATCTTTAACTAAATCGAAACAAACATACGAGAGGATTCGGTTTTAGTGACTTTGACCAGCACAAACAAAGTTAAAGTAGTATTTATTATTTGCTGACAAGGCCATGAAATTAATAATCGATAAGATCGAAAAATATTTCATTGTATCGAAGAAATTCTGAAAGCACCGGATTTAATTAAAAATAAACAGTCACTGATATTCTATAGTCCAACATTAATGTGCACAAGATATTTCGATTTAGGCTCGAATTTTGTTAGTTGGGTTATTGAATCAGTTAAACCTAAGAAAATATAATATTTTATACTATATTTTAAAAAATATGATTTGAGAAAAAGAAATTTTAATTGCACTAGTTATTTGCCAAATATTTTTAGGCTATGAATATTTGCTTAAAGAAATAAAATTCATTCACAAACTAGCCTTGATTCAAGGTATTATCTCCTCTTATTGCTGGCAAAACATGCCAAAAAATCGATGTGATTTATTTAAAATTTTTGTTGTTTAGTTGGAAAAAACAATCACATGGTCTGTTTTTTTTAGAGGAAAAGATGATTATATCTTTTTTCCACGATGAATTAAAGATGCTCTTACAACATATGGAAAATATCTCGTATTTACAGTTTTTTATGCATTATTAGAATCCCCGAGACATTATCGGAAGTGAGATTTATAAAATCATAATTTAATGTCTTTTTTTTTTATGTAGGCGTTGCATGTCATTATTATAATATTTGCATGTAGATATAATATGCATTACCAGAATGAAATAGGATATAAATAGAATAAAATATTCAATTATTGTGCTATTCTTTTCTACGTAGAAAAGGCCAGTGGGTTTCAAACTTGTAGCCCCCTCCTATCTTGTTTTCTTGTCTATCACACCTTGCAAGAAATCTATATAAATCAAAAGTTTGTATTGATTTGGAGGTCTTTTAAATTCTCATTGTAAAAATATACGGAAAAAAAAATATAAAGTAATTTAAACTTGAAGCATATAACCAAGCATGTTCAAGTACCTAAATTAGGTCAATATACTTTGAATGTGAATTCACTTGATCAATGGAACAAATGAATTACATTAGTGAATTAAAAGAACTCATTAACACATTCGAATAATACGAGAAACGAATTCAAAACAGATTAAAAAAAAAAAATCACTCAGCTTTTCAAGTTCCAAAGATGAAATTCAAAACACAAGAAATGGTTGATCTGCAACACTGTTTCATCAAAATTCAGATAATCAATGTGTTAATCCTAATTAACCCAAAAGTAAATTAAAAAAAATCCGCCGACTAATGCAGAGAACAAGGCAGAAAAGAGGAATAATAAGGAAGTTGAAAGACAGCATAAAGCAGGAAAAGCTAAAACCAGGGGTGCCAAAATATTTAAAAAGAAACACCTTTTCGTGAACCCACACACAATACAACTGTTCACCAAAATCGACCCCAAAAAATCATAGCTTGTCTCTAATTCACACTCCCACCATGCTTATAATGCATGCTTCTCAAATGTGAATGCCGAAACCCGCGTTGCAATCACGTTTCTTGGATCCGTAAGCCCCCCAAAATCTGGTCTTTTGCAGATATTAGTACTCATATTTTTCCACAAAAATCTTTAAATGGGTGGACGCTGCTCCAAGTTCTCTCTGTGTTGGTGGCATTCCCAGCTCAAGCCCACCACGCTTCAATCATCTGATCCGGGTTTGATGATGATCTTTGCTTGTTTTGGTTTTGTGGGGTTTTGTAAAAATGGTTTCTTTTTGGTTTGATTTTTGTGGGTTTTGCAGAGAATGGGGAGAAAGATTCGCTGCCGAGCTTCAGGGAGTTCAAATGGGACGAGCTGAAGGCTGCGACGAATGGGTTTTCTTCAGAAAACATTGTTTCAGAGCATGGAGAGAAGGCTCCTAACGTTGTTTACAAAGGTTTACTTGAAAATGAGCGGTGGGTTGCTGTTAAGCGCTTCAATAGGTCTGCTTGGCCTGACTCTCGTCAATTCTTGGTTAGTAGTTGTTACTTCCAGTTCTTGATTTCTCTCTGCTGCATTTTGGCTTGCTTTGTTGCTCAAGTGGAGTTGTGTTCTGTGTTAGTGTTTGATCAGATTTGATATTTCTGGCTTCATATAGCTCCTGCAAGAAGGTGTGTGTGTGTGTGAGTGTTTGTATGTGTGTGTGAGAGAGGGAGAGAGAGGGTTCAGGATCAGGATCAGTTTCACAAGTATAGAAATAAGTGAAGGTTTGCTCATTTTCCAATTTACCTAATATTCTCTGATTTTGTTTGATCTTATGTATGTAAGGATTAGGATCAGTTTCTCAAGTAAGGAAAATAGGTGAAAATTTGTTTATTTTCAGTTTGCCTAATCTCTTTTATTTTGTTTGATCTTGTGTGTAAATGTGTGTGTGTGTGTGTGTGCGTTAAGGATTAGGATCAGTCTCTCAATACTACAAAAAAGAAAACAAAAGAAAAGGAATGGGTGGTTTCAAAAAGAGAAAAAAGAATAGGTGAAGGTTTGTTCATTTTCCTTCAAGCTCTGCGATTTTGTTTGATCTTGTGTGTGTGTGTTGAAGGATGAGGCAAAGGCAGTGGGGAGCCTTAGAAGTGAGCGGTTGGCGAATCTGGTCGGATGTTGCATCGAAGGGGAAGAGAGATTGCTGGTAGCAGAGTTTATGCCTAATGAGACATTGGCTAAGCATTTATTTCATTGTAAGTTTCCTTCATTTAGTCATTTAAAAATCATGTTCAAGAAGCATAGATAACTCGAGTAGGTTCATATAATTGTTGATTTGAAACGTGGCTAAGCACGACAGAAATGGGTAAAGATCTTAGATAATTCGTAATGCAGATTTGATTTTAAAATTTAACACAACTTTGCACAAATTTGTTCCTTTTGGTGAATTGGAACAGGGGAAGACCAACCTATGAAATGGGCAATGAGGTTAAGAGTGACCTTATATTTGGCCCAAGCTTTGGAGTACTGCAGCAATAAGGGAAGAGCATTGTATCATGATCTCAATGCTTACAGAGTCTTGTTTGATCAGGTGAGAAAACATCGTCGCTAGAGTTTGCAGAATTTTCCCTTTACAGCTTTGCAAACTATGTGGTCTTAGATCGCATTGCCTGTGCACAGGATGGCAATCCAAGGTTGTCTTGCTTCGGACTGATGAAGAATAGTAGAGATGGCAAAAGTTACAGCACGAACTTAGCCTTCACTCCTCCTGAGTACTTGAGAACTGGTAATATGCTTGATGAACTAGTAATCTTTGTTATGTTAATGTTTCTTGATACCTTTATACCCCCACGCACCGTCTCTCATTTTCTTTGGATTTTGACTTTGGTATGTTCGTGTGCAGGAAGAGTGACTCCAGAAAGTGTGGTTTACAGCTTTGGGACCATGCTGCTAGATCTTCTAAGTGGGAAGCATATACCTCCGAGCCATGTAAGTTTTCATGCTCGATTTGAATTAAGAAAATACAATGTTTGTTGAAGAATAAAACCTGCTCAATCTTCATAATCTCCTCACCCTTTGCTTGTATTTCAATCTTTCAATGCATAATAAGCAGAAGATTATGATAGCTTTCATTCAAAAATCAAAATTTTTAAACTTTGGAGTTTGTTCAATTAATTATGAACAAGATTCTTTTCAACTTTGTGCCTAATGTGGTTGCTGAACTTTCAGTCTAAGCCTTTTTGGTCGTGAAGCATGTTGAACCTTCACAGTTTTACGTTGTTGATCTAAATCTGATTCTCGTCTGATGTCGGTGTTTAGGCGCTTGATCTTATCCGGGGTAAGAACTTTCTGATGCTGATGGATTCTTGTTTGGAGGGCCATTTCTCCAATGATGATGGAACTGAGTTGGTTAGGTTAGCTACACGTTGTTTGCAATACGAAGCACGAGAGAGGCCAAACGCCAAGTCTCTCGTCACTTCTCTTGCATCTCTTCAGAAAGAAGATGAGGTATTAATTTTCTGAATTTCATTACATTTGGTCAATTTTAAAGCATAAGTAGAAAATAGAGATAATGGATATACATCCGAGTCTACGAGCTGAAAAGAACAATTTTTCGTATTAATTTTAAGCAGGTTCCTTCGTATGTGCTACTTGGAGTTCCACAAGGAAATACAAACAGTAATCAACAACTACAGTTGAGCCCCATGGGTGAAGCATGCTTGAGAATGGATCTCACTGCCATACATGAAATCTTGGATAAAATTGGGTACAAAGACGACGAAGGAATTGCCAACGAGGTTCATAATCTCCTAGATCATGTATCTGTTGTAGTAGTCTGAGTTTATTGCTTCATGTTTCATGTCATCTATCTGCATTGTGTTCTTCAAAGCCTCAATAATCGTTGCTTCATCGTTTCCACACAGCTATCTTTCCAATTGTGGACAAATCAGATGCAGGAGACTCTGAATTCCAAGAAGCATGGAGATGCTGCTTTTCGAGCTAAGGATTTCCCAACTGCCATCGATTGCTACACACAAGTAAGCCGTTTCCTACGAAAGATAGATTAGATTGGCAATACTTATAATTGAGTATTAATTGAGTATTGGAAGGATTAGTCGATCGAACAAGTTCAAAATTCTGTAATTTATCAAAGAATGTGGTGCTTTATAGCCTGTAGTATTATCAACAACTGAATCAAGATTTGTGTTTGTGCAGTTTATAGATGGAGGGACGATGGTATCACCAACGGCCTTTGCTCGTCGGTGTTTGTCGTACCTGATGAACGAGATGCCGAACGAAGCTCTCGGAGACGCGATGCAGGCGTTGGTGGTGTCACCGGACTGGCCGACTGCGTTATACCTGCAAACGGCTTCACTATTTGCACTTGGAATGGAAAATGATGCTCAAGAATCACTCAAAGAGGCAACAAACTTGGAATCGAGAAGAAACAAAAACTAAAATATGTATAGATTTTACTTGTTAATGATTTGATCTCTATGGATTTAGCAATACTTTGAACACCAACAGATCAATCGTATGATATTGATTTCTACTTCAATTTTTGTGAGTAATGTAAACTTCAGCTATTGTTATAAAGTTTCCTGAATTTTGTGGAATCGAAATTATAACATTTTGAAATTTTTTTATATCAAGCATTGCATCAAACTATTACCAAATATATCCTTCAACATTGAATCAAATCCAAAAATCTGTGATACACACCAATTCGAGAAGGCAAAAACCTTTGGGTCGATGTCCGCATCCTAATTAATGTTAGATTAGTGGATTACTTTCAGATTTTAATTATAGTTTATCAATGTATAATATACTCCTTCCGCCCCACTTCAAATAGTCCAAAACTGTAGGATTGTTCTATAATTTTGGGCCATTTGAAGTACTTCAAATTGTCCAAAACTGTAGGATTGTTCTATAATTTTGGGCCATTTGAAGTGGGACGGAGTGAGTAATACATAAACATTCAATATATATATATATATGGAGAGGTTCAAATAAGAACCACTAATAAAATAAGAACGGAGAATCATTTTAAGTCATTCGATCATCAAGATCTACGGTGGATGCATCATCTTGGTGGATGGATGCAGGTGCTGGGTTCGAATCCTGAAGGGAGCAAAAAAAATATTTTTTTCGGATGCATTAAATTTAATAGCGGATGCATTAATTTGTATAGCAGATGCAGTAATTTTATTGGTTCTTATGTTCTCACGATAATTGTGGTTCTCACTATAACCGCACCCTATATATATATATATATATATATATATATATATATATATATATATATATAGGGGAGGGCTAAAATAAAAACACTTCTTAAAATATAAAATATAAACAATTTTCAGTCATTAGATCATCAAGATCTACGGTTGATTCGTAACCTTGTTGGATGAATTCGTGGTCCTGCGTTCGAATCCCAAAGATAGCAAAAATTTATTTTTCACAATTCGTAACCATGTTGGATGAATTCGTAACCATGTTGAATAAAATTCGTACATTAAAAAACGTTTATATTTATATTTTAAGAAGTGTTTTCACTGTAGCCCTCCCCTATATATATATATATATATATATATATATATATATATATATATATATATATGGGAGGGCTACAGTAAAAACACTTCTTAAAATATAAATATAATCATTTTTTAATGTACGAATTTTATCCAACAGGGTTACGAATTCATCCAACATGGTTACGAATTGTGAAAAATAAATTTTTGTTACCTTTGGGATTCGAACCCAGGACCATGAATTCATCCAAAAGGGTTACGAATCAACCGTTGATGATGATGATCTAAGGGCTGAAAATCATTTATATTTTATACACTTAAGAGTGTTTTTATTCTAGCCCTCCCCTATATATATATATATATATATATATATATATATATATATATATGGGGAGAGGTTCAAGAAAAAATCACTAAATAAAAGAAGAATGGGGAACCATTTTCAGTCATTCGATCATCAAGATTTACAGTGGATGCATCATCTTGTTGGATGAACGCAGATCCTGGGTTCGAATCCTGAAGGGAGCAATTTTTTTTATTTTTTTGAGTGCATTAATTTTTACAGTGGATGCATTAGATTTGATGGTTCTCACATTCTCACAAATAATGTTGTTCTCTCTAGAACCACACCCTATATATATATATATATATATATATATATATATATATATATATATAGGGTGCGGTTATAGTGAGAACCACAATTATCGTGAGAACATAAGAACCAATAAAATTACTGCATCTGCTATACAAATTAATGCATCCGCTATTAAATTTAATGCATCCGAAAAAAATAATTTTTTTGCTCCCTTCAGGATTCGAACCCAGCACCTGCATCCATCCACCAAGATGATGCATCCACCGTAGATCTTGATGATCGAATGGCTTAAAATGGTTCTTCGTTCTTATTTTATTAGTGGTTCTTATTTGAACCTATATATATATATATATATATATATATAGGGTTGCGCTAAAATAAGACTCAATGTTAGCCTATAAAATAAGACTGAATTTGAACGCTTGATCTCACATTTATGGACGGTTAGATGTAGATTAGAAATATTAGGATGACATTAAACGAAAATCTTTACAAGGTTAATAGTGTAATTACAATATCATTAATTAATATCTTCCCTCATTTTGGGGGATCACGTTTGGATATCATAATTAATCAATATCTTTTTCATATCTTCTTACCCAATATTATTCTCACGTCTTCTATCAATACATAAAAATCGATGAATTAGTTATGTATGAATGTTTTAATTCACATATATGAATGATTTCCATACATTTTCTATATTAGGTTAAGTGTTAATATTTTTCATATCCCTATAAGGTTGATGACGATGATAGTGATGATGACTAACCGCATTCTCTATTTAACAAATTAGTTTATTTTGTTCTCCATTTTTCATACCCCTATATATGTTTTATATTCACATTTACGAATATTTAATCATTATCGATATAATAATTCATGAATTTTCTATTCTATATACATGAATATTATCATTGTATGTTTATTAATTTTTTTGTTGCTCCTACTTTATTTTCTATTCACTTTATGTTTTCACTTGTCATAATGTTTGTTTTATTTTAAACTATGTACATGTTTAAACTTATTATAATTTTAACAATTTCTATTTCCGTAATACATACTTCAATATACGTCCATCTACATTAAGTCCTTGACGATTTTTTTCATATAATTGGAAATTATGATCGCACATATGAAGTTATGTATGAATTTTTTTAATGTACAAATATGAATGATTTGCATATACATGTATGAATATTTTTCTATTATCTTAGTTTATGAACTATACATTCACTATATTCAGTTAAGTGTGAAAATTTTTCATACACCTATAATCTAAGTGTTATATTTCACGAATCAAATTATATTCTTACATCAAACATGATGTAATTCATATGCACAATTTAGAAACACTCAACAATTGAAATAATTTAAACCACAAAATAAATACACCATTAATTGACAAAACCATAACATTCAAACGTACGTACCAAATTTAATGGTCTAAAAAATCCGATAAATTGTCATAGAATATTATTCATAAGGCGCCGACACAAAATTATTGTCTTATCGCGCACTATAACAAATGTCCTAAATCAAACACGATATAATGAAGTTTATCCAATCAACTGGGCGTCGACATTCACCGCTGCATCCCTGTGCAGCAAGTCAAAATTCACATTTGCATTTTCTTCTATTGCTCATTTGATGCGGTTATTATTCCATGCAAGAAGCGCTACATCGCACCTCACCCTCAGAAGATTCAACTGCTTTTTCGATTTATTGCCTAGTCCACAGGTCCATGAGGACAATGTCCCACCCATAAACATTTCCATGTGTTGCAGCAGGTAAACACTAGTGTCGTTGATATTCTTGCGATCTCCTCACTTAATTTGGACCACCATCAATCTAGCCCGCTGCACAATATTGCTCCTATGCGTATGTCCTGCGCATGCCATATAATCTGCAAGCATACTCTTATGTATATATGTATAACACATTACAATAAAGTAAGTTACATAATAATTATCAATTTTTAGCATCTCCTGCGTACGACACGAACAATTTAACAAAACAAGCAAATATAATTAGCAACAAACAATATTATTTTACATAAATTCACTCACAACTACTATTATATGTTATACTATATGTTTAAACAAATAAGCTATACTAGAGAATTTAATACTATATTTTTCTAATGTAACCATAATGAATTGATTATATTTTATATAGACTAAGTTCAATCAATAACCATATAATATTCATTCATATAAACATCAATATTCATACCAATTATATTACACATGTAATACACTATACAAAAACGAACAATGAAATATGTACATATAGAAGAATATCAAGAAAAATTCATCAAAATACTTACCCCAGAAAAAATCCATCAACAGAACAAACTATGCAAGTTATCAAGTAAAAAAAATGAACAAACTATACTTACCATAACAATGAACAAACTATGCAAGTTATCAAGTAAAAAAAATTCACACACGGACCACTTAAAATTCATTCACATAACTTTAATATTCATGATGATTATACATACCCCAGAAAAAATCCATCAAACAGAATGTTCTCCAACAACTAACCCCTACGAAATTATTCATGTATTCACTAATACTATTCATACGAAAAGATAATTTATACATACCCAAAACATAAAAAATATTATCCCACATTATAACAATACAAAATTCATACCAATAACAACTTAATAGAAAATTATACCTTCAGCTATTGTCCTTACAAACGAAGCAAACATTGGATCATTCCGATATTTTGATCAAACTGGAAAGTCAATAAAAAATACGGCATTTAAAAACACATTGTGCTATTAGATAATGCACCCCCCGTGCAAGTCATGTTATTTAATGATTTACCTTCTGTTAAGGTATGGCTAGATTCACCAATATTGTTCAAGCCTTTTCCAGATTTAATGCTTAAAACATTTTCCACAACACTGTCTGCACAATGAACAAAATAAAATATTCATTTATGCAAAGAAAAAGATGCATACACGTAACAAATGCGCACTAAACAAAAAATTCCCACCCGTCCGTAACTCGCTTGGCCTCCACGTTCTTTGACTTTACCAGTATTACGACGTGTGTAGAATGACCCTTCATAATTTCCTACACACTCAGCATAGAAGAAACACAAAAATATGAGTCCCGTTTTAAAGCAACAAAGAGTCAAAATTAATGGGGAAAAAAAATATCACAAAACCTAAAAAATGAAAAACACTCGGCAATGTCAATGTTGGAGGACCATCTACATACCATAAGGACAAGAAAAAACTAAAATACAAACAAAGAAATATATGCCATAACAAAACATCATAAAAAAATCCAAAAAAAAATATAAATCGACAAAATTATGCATTTGTTCTACTAGATCTAGCCATCTCAAACCCCCAAAAAAATAAATTTTACAACATGTGCTATCGGATCTATGTACCAAACAAACCCTC
Organism: Salvia miltiorrhiza; assembly: GCF_028751815.1. Taxonomy (NCBI): domain Eukaryota; kingdom Viridiplantae; phylum Streptophyta; class Magnoliopsida; order Lamiales; family Lamiaceae; genus Salvia; species Salvia miltiorrhiza. The sequence goes on along the minus strand of NC_080389.1, from coordinate 38,501,461 downwards.
CATAGGAATCACACAACACTTCGAAACCGCACAATCTAGCCGAAAATTGAATTTTACAAAAGTATGTAGGGCATAGCAAATGAACCCATTCGAAAATTGAATAATACAAAAAAGTTCATGGAAACATCAAACTTTTCAAATAATACAATTATAAAACACATTTGCTCATCTCACCCGGTATAGTAGCTTTATTTCGTCCCATCGTCGTCGCTCTGTTCTCACAATCGAAGAAGGAAAACCCTACTTCTCTTTCGGCGCTCTTGGTTTGTCTTGTGTAGAATGATTTTTATTTTTTTGATTCAGAAGATATTAACTATTTTGAGTAGATACATAATATTTTAATTTTCATTTACTACCATGCTTTCATCACTCCATTGAACATATCTAGAAGTAATCATTGCAAATCTTAATATTCCTTTTAATTGATGCTTTAGAATCGAAACTACCATATAAAAGATTTAGGGAGTCAAATTCATGTGGCCGATTATACCCTTACGTCATAATTCGGCCTGCACAATTTATTTTATTAAATGCACTATACACAAGAATTTAATTAAAATCCAGCCGTAGATCATCTACAATCTATGGTTATAAATTAGTCTTATATTATAGACTAAGAGAAGTTCATTGAATAGCACCGCCCTATATATATATATATATATATATATATATATATATATATATAGGGTGTGGTTCTAGAGAGAACTACATTATTTGTGAGAACGGGAGAACCATCAAATCTAATACATCCACTGTAAAAATTAATGCATTCGTTGTTAAAATTAATGCACTAAAAAAATAAAATAAAAAATGCTCCCTTCAGGATTCGAACCCAGGATCTGCATTCATCCAACAAGATGATGCATCCACCGTAGATCTTGATGATCGAATGGCTGAAAATGGTTCTCCGGTCTTTTTTTATTTATGGTTCTTTCTTGAACCTCTCCCTATATATATATATATATATATATATAGTTCCTAGCGGTCCTCCACAAATGAGAGCCACGTGGCGCATTAGGAGTGCGCCATGTGGCAGCAGCCTTCCAGGCCAAAAACGCGGAGGGCTAAAATGATTATTTTGAATTTTTTATTTATTTATTTATTTTCAAAAATCCATTTTTTTTCCCGAGATCGTCGCCAAAATTATGCATATAATTGAACACCAATATGCATACAGGTAAACACAAATATGCATGACGCTGGATAGAAATGTGCATGAGAAAGTATCAGTGTGTGACCCGTCAAGTGACCAGCGGCGAGAGCTACCTGACGGTGTCGCATAGTATTATTCATTAATGCATATATTTCAACTCGAATATGCATAAAGAAAAACATAAATATGCATAACATTACACACAAATATGCATAGCATTTTTCGACAGCGAGAGACACTAGATTGTTTGAATACTGATACTTTCTCATGCATATTTCTATCCAGCGTCATGCATATTTGGGTTTATGCTTATGCATATTGGTGTACAATCATATGCATAATTTTGACGACGGCCGCAGAAAAAAAAATGGATTTTTGGTAAAAAATAAAAATAAAAATCGAAATGACCATTTTGCCTCTCCGTGTTTTTGGCCTTGGAAGGCTTTGAAAACCCTTAGGAGGCTGCTGCCATGTGGCGTGCTCCTAGTGTAATACCCCGTTTCCTCGAGCTAAGTTTAGAATATTTTTTGAACTTAGAATTTAGATGATTCACGCCGGATTGAGAAAAAGAATTTATTTTAATTCCAACAAAAATGATTTACAAAAGCATTTGTAAATTTAGTAATTAAATTTATATGCATTGCATATTTATTTAATTAAGCATTCAAGCATTTAAATGAGAGTATGTGAATTTTATTCTCATATTGGGCCTCATGTTTTAATTTCATTATGTAACCAAATGAAAGTCCAACCCATCATCTTCCATCAAAGCCCAACCCACCTCTTCCTCAAGATATTTCTCCACCCCCACCGCCTCACTTTTTCTTTCTCTCTTCAAATACACCTCCTCTACAAATTCACCCCAAAACATCCTCTCTCACTCACTTCATCTCTCTCGTTTTCTCCCGGATTGAGCTTCAAACGCCGAGCTTCAAAGAACAACAGCCCAGCAATTTCAAGCACAATTTGATCAAAACTCTAAAGGTCTCACCTTTAACTCCCCTGCTTCTTCACTTCACTTTTCGATTTAGAAACCCAAATTCATGTTCATGTTTTTGTGTGTTTATATGTTTTAGCATCATAACTGTTAAATGAATAAGAATAAAGGAAGAGTCTTGATTTAAGTTATTGAAAATCGATCTTTGAGTAGTGTTGTTTTGTGGAGTTTTGGGTGGTTCAGTCGAGTTTTGGATGTGAGTTGAGGGTGGCGGCCGTAGCTCGCTGCGGTCGCCGGAAACAGAGGGAGGTGACGGTGCTTCACCGTTGCCAAGAAGGTGATCGGCATGAACTGACTTGGTGGGCTGGGAAAGAAGGAGTCGTGAGCTGTACTGAATTTGGGAGAGAAGAGCAAGGAGATGAGTGCAGAGCAGAGTAGACGAGAGAGAGAGAGCTCGGGGGCAGAGCAGAGCTGAAAGCCAGAGCTCGGAAAGGCCAGAACTGGAAAGGGCAGAGCAGGGCTGAAAGGCCAGAGCTGGAAAGGCCAGAGCTGGAAAGGGCAGAGCAGAGCTGGAAGCCAGAGCTGGAGGCCAGAGCTGAAATACCAGAGCTGAAGGTCAGAGCTGAAACTCCAGAGCTGGGAGGCCAGAGCTAGAAAGCCAGAGCTGGGAGGCCAGAGCTGGAAAGCCAGAGCTGGGAGGCCAGAGCTGGAAGCTAGAGCTCGGAGGCCAGAGCTGGAAAGCCAGAGCTGGTAGGCCAGAGCTCGGAGAGCAGAGCTGAGATGACCAGAGCTGGTTTACATGGTAGAACAGAACGAAGTAGAGAACTTGTGCATATTTTAGTAAAAACTTTTTATGCTTAATTATGAAATGAGTCATGCATTGCATCATGTTTTAATTGGTTTTATTTATAATTCCAATTACAAAAGAAAGATGAGTAAGAATATTGTTGGTGTTCTTAACTCAAGAGAAATGTTTTCAATTATTTTATTCTTTAAATTTTGAAAACCCGGCTAAGTGAATCATAGAATGTTAAGCACTTTACCGTGACTTGAGTTTAGATTTAAGAGACCTATTAAGAATAGATTTCTTGTAGGTTTTGAACGTCAGGAGGATTAGCACTGCTATTCCGATTCAGAGATAAAGTTTAAACGACAGGCTTAGCCTAAACAGGTGGGCTTATTTTTCCAAATGTATGATTTAGCTATTGAGCTTAAATGTTCGTGAAATATAAACTGTTTATCCAATAAAATGTTTTTGTGCACTCTGCTCTATTTAATGCTCGCCACAACGAATCAATTGAGGTTCTCTTATAGCCTAACACGTTATTTGAGAATTGTGTACACCGTTAGCTGACTCGGTGGGTTGATCTCCATTCGGGCACTAACTAAGAGGCGTTATAAGGGTGCTTGCTGGATGTGTTCCGAAGCATGTAATGAAAGGGCCTGCCTGGGTAGCGTCCCGAGGTCAAAAGTAAACTTGTCTGGGTTACGCCCTCAGTTCAAGTAATGGGAGAAATGGATCCGCCGGTGGCTGAAAGGTCCGGGATCACAGCGAGTAACAGAAATGAGTGTGACAACTGCGCACAAATTAAGTATATATATAAACGAAATGTTTTAACATGCTTAGAAGTTCTTTCACTTTAAAAACCTTCTAAGTCATGTCAAGTATGATTGGATAAACTGTTCTTCAGATTATGAAATGTTTCAAAAGTTGCAGCCCACTAAGTACATTAGTACTTAGCCCAAAAATACTTTCAAATATTTTTCAGGTTAGCGGCTGGTGCTGACGGGGCGAGCTGAGGCTAAGGTTCAACTCCGTATTTTGACTTCCGCTGTAGAATTAGCCAGTATCTGTCGTTTGTTTTCCTTAACTTAAGACCTATTATGTTGTGACTCTAAACAATATCTTTTGTTGAGCCGAGACTTTTAATTCGCAAGTATTTCATTCTATAAATGTTGGTTATCTGAAACATGACACTAAACTTGTGATCCTGAAGTTATTATGTTTGTTGATGGATTTGTATCATTTGAATACCTGTCTTTCTTCATCCAAAGGGGCTAAGCCCTATTGTTATCCCTTTTATTTGGATTTCACAAGGTTTTTCCCTTGTTCATTTTAAATGATGAGTCGTACCCCGGTTAAAGTATTTGTTTCAAGAATTGGGGTGTGACAGAGTGGTATCAGAGCATAAGTTTTCTTTCATATCAAGAATTGGGGTGTGACAGAGTCGTACCCCGGCTAAGTACTAATGTACTTAGTGGGCTGCAACTTTAAAAACATTTCATAATCTGAAGAACAGTTTATCCAATCATACTTGACATGACTTAGAAGGTTTTTAAAGTGAAAGAACTTCTAAGCATGTTAAAACATTTCATTTTATATATATACTTAATTTGCGCGCAGTTGTCACACTCATTTCTGTTACTCGCTGTGATCCCGGGCCTTTTAGCCACCGGCGGATCCATTTTTCCCATTTACTTGAACTGAGGGCGTAACCCAGACAAGTTTACTTTTGACCTCGGGACGCTACCCAGGCAGGCCCTTTCATTACATGCTTCGGAACACATCCAGCAAGCACCCTTATAACGCCTCTTAGTTAGTGCCCGAATGGAGATCAACCCACCGAGTCAACTAACGGTGTACACAATTCTCAAATAACGTGTTAGGCTATAAGAGAACCTCAATTGATTCGTTGTGGCGAGCATTAAACAGAGCAGAGTGCACATAAACATTTTATTGGATAAACAGTTTATATTTCACGAACATTTAAGCTCAATAGCTAAATCATACATTTGGAAAAATAAGCCCACCTGTTTAGGCTAAGCCTGTCGTTTAAACTTTATCTCTGAATCGGAATAGCAGTGCTAATCCTCCTGACGTTCAAAACCTTCAAGAAATCTATTCTTAATAGGTCTCTTAAATCTAAACTCAAGTCACGGTAAAGTGCTTAACATTCTATGATTCACTTAGTCGGGTTTTCAAAATTTAAAGAATAAAATAATTGAAAACATTTCTCTTGAGTTAAGAACACCAACAATATTCTTACTCATCTTTCTTTTGTAATTGGAATTATAAATAAAACCAATTAAAACATGATGCAATGCATAACTCATTTCATAATTAAGCATAAAAAGTTTTTACTAAAACTTTCTTTCACGACTTCTTCGTGGCCTGACATTTTACTAAAACTTCCTCATCAAAATGAGATAGTTTAGTTTAGAGACCTATCTTCCTTTCTTTCACGACTTTTTCTCGAACTTATCGATTCTTCGTCAATAAAGGTCCAGGCGGGAAGTGATAGCTAAAGAAGGAAGTAACTCTACGCCCGTTGTGGGAACGAATAAGGTGGGCTTTCTTAAAACACGTATATAGAGATCCCCTGCATACAGGCCTCTTATACGAAATGAAATGAATGACATGATATGACTGTATTATTTCAAATGGTGAATTGTTCTTATAAAATGAAATGTTTATGAAAATGATTAAATGATGAGTGTTTCTTATGAAAGGAAAGGAAATGTTTATGAATGATTGTCTGCCAAAAATATTTATGTTTTATGTATGTATCCTATCTGTGTTGGTTCGCCAACTATAAAGGAAATCGAATTCGGACCCTACGCTAGACGAAGGTTTGCTAGTAAGGGTTAACGTGTACACTCATGGAGACTGTGTGTCGCTTGCGACCGGTCTTGGCGTCCGTGGAAGGAGGCCTCCTTCCCGGCGCGTAAAAGGAACAGATATGGATCATATAGACTGAAAATGGGATGTGCATCCAACTTTATGAAATGAAAGAAAATGTTTAGTAAGCATGGGTCCTTCAAGTAAAACCCTGTGTGTTACTGTTGGCAGTTCAATAAATGATATAAAATGTTATGTTTCCGGCATATGTTCACTGAGTATTTTTACTCAGCCCTGCATGTTGTTTTCCCTAATGTGCAGGTTGAGCGGGCGATGGAATGGAGTGGAGTTGAGCGGATGTACCCTTTTGACGTAGAACAGTAATGTAACCTTGAGTATACATCTTCATATGTATAACTCACACGTATTTCCGCTGCAAGATACTCTGATTAAGCTAATGTTTTATTTTAAGTATGATACTCTTTTGTTGGGTAATATACTTTGACGGGCCTTCCCGAACAAACGTCTTGTATTTGCCCAAGTGATCAGTTATAATCCTAGTGTTATATAAATAAATATCTCTTTTCGAAAATATTTGATTATTAAGTAAATGCCCCTTTCTTTCCCCGCTTCTTAATCCCCTTCCCGAGTCATAACCCCGGTTAAGCCATCCTTAGGGATTGCGGGAAACTAAACTAAAACTTTCTTTCACGACTTCTTTCACGACTTTCTTTCAGCAATAAAGGCCACGAAGATGATGAGGAAGGGAAAATGTCAGGCTTTCCTAGTCAGTTTGACAGGAGAACATGAAGTAGAGAAAACAATCGAAGAAGTTCGCGTGGTTCGAGAGTTCAAAGATGTCTTTCCTGAAGAATTGCCTGGTTTGCCACCAGACCGACAATTAGAATTCACGATAGATCTGGAACCTGGAGCAGCACCAGTGTCCAAGGCACCATACAGAATGGCCCCGCCGGAGTTACAAGAATTGAAAGTGCAACTACAAGAATTGTTGGACCTAGGTTTCATACGACCTAGCGTATGACCGTGGGGAGCACCAGTCCTATTCGTCAAGAAGAAAGATGGTTCACTAAGGATGTGTATCGATTATAGAGAATTGAACAAGCTCACGATAAAGAATAGATATCATCTTCCGAGGATAGACGACCTGTTCGATCAGTTGAAAGGAGCCGGTGTGTTTTCCAAAATTGACCTAAGATCTGGTTACCACCAACTCAGGATGAAAAGAGAAGACATCCCAAAGACAGCGTTTCGAACGCGTTACGGACATTACGAGTTCACCGTGATGCCTTTTGGTTTAACGAATGCCCCAGCAGTCTTCATGGACCTGATGAACAGAGTTTTCCATCAGTACCTCGATAGTTTTGTCTTAGTGTTTATTGACGATATCCTCATATACTCGAAGACTGAAGAGCAACACGAGGAACACTTGCGCATCATACTCGAAACCCTGCGTAATGAGTGACTGTTTGCCAAATTCAGCAAGTGCGAGTTTTGGTTGAAGGAAGTGATGTTTCTCGGTCACATAGTGTCGACTGAAGGAATCAAAGTAGACCCCGCCAAGGTCGAAGCAGTCAAGAAATGGAAGGCACCATCGAATGTCAATGAGATCAGAAGTTTCCTCGGTCTAGCAGGTTACTACAGAAGATTCATCGAAGGATTCTCGAAATTGGCAAGGCCAATGACTCAGCTTTTGAGAAAAGGGACTAAGTATGTTTGGTCTGAAGCTAGTGAACGAAGTTTTAAGGAGCTCAAGATAAGGCTAACTACTGCACCAGTGTTAGCAATACCAGAAGAGAATGAAGAATTCGTGGTGTATACAGATGCCTCGAAACTAGGATTGGGTTGCGTATTGATGCAAAATCAAAACGTGATAGCATACGCGTCTCGTGAATTGAAGCCCCATGAGCTGAACTACCCGACTCATGATTTAGAACTAGCAGCTGTCGTGCACGCTTTGAAGATTTGGAGACACTACCTCTATGGAGTTAGGTGTGAGATCTTTACAGATCATAAGAGTTTGAAGTACTTCTTCGAGCAAAAGGATTTGAACATGAGACAACGAAGATGGCTCGAATTAGTAAAGGATTACGATTGCACCATCAGTTATCATCCAGGAAAAGCGAATGTAGTAGCTGACGCCCTGAGTCGAAAGATGAAAGCTAAGCTAGGGTATTTCATCACCCAGCAGAAGGAACTGATTCGTGACTTCGCCTCCCTCAGTTTGGAGATTGTTCATCCCCCAAACACAGTATCGGGTTGTGTAGCTGCCTTGATAGCTAAACCTGATTTGAGAGGAAGAATTGTGCAAGCACAAAGAGAATATTGGTTCTTGGAGAAGATGCGTCTTGCTGCAAGAACGAATGAAACGAAAGGATTCACTGAAGCCAAGGATAACGCACTTATTGTTGGTGAAAGATTGTGTGTGCCACATAAGGAAGAATTAAAGAACGAGATTATGAGCGAGGCTCATGATACTCCTTACACTGCACATCCAGGAAGCACAAAGATGTACCAGGATTTAAAGAAAATTTTCTGGTGGAAAGGAATGAAAAGAGATGTAGCCTTGTTTGTGGAGCGATGTCTCGCTTGTCAACAAGTGAAGGCCGTGCATCAGAGGCCGTATGGAATGTTGCAACCACTACCTATTCCCGAGTGGAAGTGGGAGCACATCAACATGGACTTCGTCGTGAGCCTACCAAGGTCGGCACGTGGGAACACTGCTGTTTGGGTCATAGTGGACCGATTGTCAAAGTCAGCGCACTTTCTGCCAATACAAATGACTTTTGGATTGGAGAAACTTGCAAAGTTATATGTCAAAGAGATAGTACGCCTTCACGGTGTACCTATATCTATCACGTCAGATCGTGACACCAGATTCACATCGCGTTTCTGGAAAGGTTTACAAGAAGCAATGGGCACTCAGCTAAACTTCAGCACAGCTTACCACCCTCAGACTGACGGGCAGTCAGAAAGAACGATTCAGATTCTAGAAGATATGTTGCGAACGATTGTCGCAGACAAAGGTGGAAGTTGGGAGGATTTGTTACCTCTTGTGGAATTTGCTTATAACAACAGTTATCAAGCAACAATTGGAATGACTCCATATGAGGCTTTGTATGGCCGAAAATGTCGATCACCACTTTACTGGGATGAAGTGGGTGAAAGAAAGCTATTAGGTCCTGAACTGGTCCAACAGATGGTTGAGAAAGTCGACCACATCAAGCAAAGAATCAAAGAAGCTCAAGATAGACAAAAGTCTTACGCTGATAAACGCCGATCAGAGTTAGAATTCAATGTTGGGGATCGAGTTTTCCTCAAAGTTTCTCCCTCAAAGGGAGTTATACGTTTCGGAAAGAGGGGCAAGTTACGACCCCGTTATATAGGACCTTTTGAGATCCTAGATAAGATAGGCCCAGTAGCCTATAGGTTGGCTTTGCCGCCCAGTATTGGACGTGCACAACGTGTTTCATGTCTCTCAGTTAAGAAAGTATGTGTTTGATCCAAAACATGTGATTAAGCACGATGAAGTGGTCCTAGCCCAGGACTTAAGTTATGAAGAGAAACCAGTCCAAATACTTTATCGCAAGGTTCAAGTTTTACGGAACAAGAATATTGTTCTCGTTAAAGTGAAGTGGAACCATCACAGGATGGAAGAGGCCACATGGGAACTTGAAGATTCAATGAAAGTCAAGTATCCCGAGCTAGATTACCAAGGTATGTAATTTCGGGGACGAAATTTTCTTTAAGGAGGGAGGGATGTAATACCCCGTTTCCTCGAGCTAAGTTTAGAATATTTTTTGAACTTAGAATTTAGATGATTCACGCCGGATTGAGAAAAAGAATTTATTTTAATTCCAACAAAAATGATTTACAAAAGCATTTGTAAATTTAGTAATTAAATTTATATGCATTGCATATTTATTTAATTAAGCATTCAAGCATTTAAATGAGAGTATGTGAATTTTATTCTCATATTGGGCCTCATGTTTTAATTTCATTATGTAACCAAATGAAAGTCCAACACATCATCTTCCATCAAAGCCCAACCCACCTCTTCCTCAAGATATTTCTCCACCCCCCACCGCCTCACTTTTTCTTTCTCTCTTCAAATACACCTCCTCTGCAAATTCACCCCAAAACATCCTCTCTCACTCACTTCATCTCTCTCGTTTCCTCCCGGATTGAGCTTCAAACGCCGAGCTTCAAAGAACAACAGCCCAGCAATTTCAAGCACAATTTGATCAAAACTCTAAAGGTCTCACCTTTAACTCCCCTGCTTCTTCACTTCACTTTTCGATTTAGAAACCCAAATTCATGTTCATGTTTTTGTGTGTTTATATGTTTTAGCATCATAACTGTTAAATGAATAAGGATAAAGGAAGAGTCTTGATTTAAGTTACTGAAAATCGATCTTTGAGTGTGTTGTTTTGTAGAGTTTTGGGTGGTTCAGTCGAGTTTTGGATGTGAGTTGAGGGTGGCGGCCGTAGCTCGCTGCGGTCGCCGGAAACAGAGGGAGGTGACGGTGCTTCACCGTTGCCAAGAAGGTGATCGACATGAACTGACTTGGTGGGCTGGGAAAGAAGGAGTCGTGAGCTGTACTGAATTTGGGAGAGAAGAGCAAGGAGATGAGTGCAGAGCAGAGTAGACGAGAGAGAGAGGAGCTCGGGGGCAGAGCAGAGCTGAAAGCCAGAGCTGGAAAGGCCAGAACTGGAAAGGGCAGAGCAGGGCTGAAAGGCCAGAGCTGGAAAGGCCAGAGCTGGAAAGGGCAGAGCAGAGCTGGAAGCCAGAGCTGGAGGCCAGAGCTGAAATACCAGAGCTGAAGGTCAGAGCTGAAACTCCAGAGCTGGGAGGCCAGAGCTGGAAAGCCAGAGCTGGGAGGCCAGAGCTGGAAAGCCAGAGCTGGGAGGCCAGAGCTGGAAGCTAGAGCTCGGAGGCCAGAGCTGGAAAGCCAGAGCTGGGAGGCCAGAGCTGGAAGCCAGAGCTCGGAGAGCAGAGCTGAGATGACCAGAGCTGGTTTACATGGTAGAACAAAACGGAGTAGAGAACTTGTGCATATTTTAGTAAAAAAATTTATGCTTAATTATGAAATGAGTCTTGCATTGCATCATGTTTTAATTGGTTTTATTTATAATT